>NC_073692.1:186113558-186413558 GCF_029784155.1 Uranotaenia lowii | reverse complement strand
ACATAATAACAAGGCTCTAAACACCCAAAACCGATTGCAATAATCATATTGAAAGTGAAGTGACCAAACCAGCTTCACTGGGTAGATGTTTCAAGTCAACCTCCTAACACGAAAGAAGTCCTCCTAAAATCGTCGACTCGACGAAGTGTGGTTCACTCAACTCTCCATCCGCAAAGTTGGCTCGCAAAACATCAATCAATTTGTAAGACTACCTACGAGCAGCAGCAGTTCATTTCAGGTTTCATTTTTTTTTTAACCAATGAGGGAATGGTGAGGATATCTAAATTTACACTTGACATCCACTCAGAAACCAGTCAGCTGGGATTTTTAAACGAATATCGTAGTATGTTCCTAGCAGGGATATCGTTGAGCTGCGATACATAAGGTTAAAGTTTTCTGGAATTCAATTAAATCATATGACAATAAAAAAAAATCATTTTGAAGGAAACAATCAAAATTATAAATTTACTTAATTTCACGGGAAACGAAAAAAATCAACCATACAAGAGCACCAACCTGATCTTAAAAATTTTGTGAGTTATTGATGATGTTTTATAAAATATGAGCAAAGTGTATTTTGTAGAGATATACTTATCCGTTAGTCAACAACCCAAAAAAATTCGACTCATCGATTACTCGAGCTAAGTTTTCAGCCGAATAGGCCAAATAAGCCCAGTATTTATTTTTGATTGTACAGGCTTGTAAAATTTTTCAAATGATGTTGGATACTTAATCAAAGTAATCGAAAGATCGAAATACTGCTATCTGAACTTTTCTGATCCCGTGTTTGAATTAAAGGGAATCTTTCGATTGCTTTGATTCAGTAGAATTATTCAACCAAGTAGGCTCACAACACATAATAGGATGTTGGATAATTCATAAAATATCCAAAAGTCATGTTGGAAAAGCAACACAACACAATCACCAAAGACATCTTGGGTGTATCCGTGTATTTTTCACTGAAGATCGTACTAGAGAATTCTGATAAGTATTATACTTTGATTATCTTTTTTTCAATATTTATTGGATATATCTGGGCTTGCCGATAAATTCAATCATGAAATCAAGGCAAGTCAAATCTGGCCACCGTGCTCAGATATTATTTAAAATTTCCCGGATTTTTCCCGAGTTCATTAACAATATTTAGGTACTAAATCAAATAAAAACTTATATTCCTCTTTGACAAGCTTAAAATTTCGCCACTGATCATACTGACAGGACAATTAGAACAAAAATTCTATCATTTTCTGGCTACTTTTTTCCGTCAAATTTAGCAGCTTCGCAATACCGACGGCAGGTGGCGAACCTACCATTTTTCCGATACAAATGCTTTGTAGGAAAAATGTACATGTTTAGCCGGATTTTATCGTCTATTGCCTATTTTTTTCGAAAGTTGGGCGGCACTTTCATACTGGGATAGCATTTCTTCAAATCGATCGATGCGCACTCTGGAATCGATATTGCGTAATGTTGGTAAAATTATCCAAAAAGCAAAATCGAGTGTCCAGTCAGTATGGTCAGTGATTTCGCATTCAAAAACGATTTTTAAGATTTAATTTGAAAAAGAAGATCAAGCTTCTTTCAAGCCTTAGATACAATTTGAACGCTGCTGTACTTCAACATTTAAACACTTAAATTTCAATTGATTTTCTTTGTCTTTCCTCTTGTGTGTTTTGGAATAATGCCTGGATTTTTTTCAGATTGGTACTATTTTTATCTATTTTTTAATTTTTAAAAAATCACCAAGAATTGAATGGCGGTTTGGTTTAATGTGGTAGAAAGAATGGGTATCCTTAACTTAATAAATCGTAATAAATGTTGAAATTTATCTGTACGTTCTTAACTTCATCGCATACTGCTTCAAACTCGTGAACCAAAATTTGAGGTTTGGCATATCAAGAGCATTTGAAAATTGATTATTTCAAGAGCATTAAAAATTGATTATAAGAAGGTATTTTTTTTACCTTAAAATTTTAAATTAGAGATTGAAAAAGTGGATTTTATAATAATTTTATACTTTATAATAAGAAATTTGAATCGTTTTAAATATAACCTTGGAAAACTGGAAACTAGGAGGTTTAATCATTTAGGGTTTGGGAAATATGAAAATTCACCACGTCTTGACAAGCTTCCTTGGTTGGAACATCAACATTCGGTGTGGTTGAAAACGTATAAAATTTTTTAGGTTTAAAATAAACAAGAATATTTTAAAATCTCCGAATATTTTTTATTTTAGATTGACTTTTTTATTTTGGATCTTCGGATTTTTTTTAG
Organism: Uranotaenia lowii; assembly: GCF_029784155.1. Classification (NCBI taxonomy): domain Eukaryota; kingdom Metazoa; phylum Arthropoda; class Insecta; order Diptera; family Culicidae; genus Uranotaenia; species Uranotaenia lowii. The sequence goes on along the minus strand of NC_073692.1, from coordinate 186,411,284 downwards.
GTATTAAATCGTCAATTTGAGTCTAGTTTTGAAAACGGTTATCATAAACTTTTTTTTCAAAAAGAGAGACAGTTCTCAAAAATATCGTACTAGACTTTTACAGTAACAAATTTACGAAAGGGACAACATGAAAAACATTGTCCAATGAAGATTAGTATTCAAGATTTAGGATCAAAATAGACCACAACAAGAAGACTTCCGTTAAGGATTCCAAACTTTTCTCTTTTTCTGGATGACGGGGGGATTTTTATTTATTTTAATTTTATCAATACGATGAATGAGTATTTCAACAAAAGACTTTCCCGTTTTGATAACAGAAACATAAAGAATATTAACTGCCAATTGGTCTAAAAACATTTTTACCATGAACATCGAATAGGAAAATTTTAACTACCCATTTCTGGGTTGGAATTCTTGTCATACTAAGATAAAGTATAACAAATTAACCAAAAAGTGAATCATTTAACAGAAACAACAGTATTGAGCTTAGTTGAGGAATTGGAATTATCGTTTACATGAGGCAAACAGTTAGATAACGGTGAAGTTTTCCAAAAACGATCTTATTCAATTATCATAAACCTTCATAACAAATTGATATAGTAAAATATAACAAAAAAGGAGAATCACTTCATTCATTAAGAAAACTTTAATACATTTAATATCTCCTTATTAAAATTCATTGGAGTTTGATAGGAATATTTTTACCCTTGAAAGTCGTTTTTGAAAATACATTACCTCTCCCCTACTAGCAAAACCCTTTCCTTGTATATTTGAATATACATAGATTCGCAGACGTATAGACGGTTTCCATATTCGGTGGTAATGACCTACCTTTGTTTCTGATTTTTTTCAAAACTAGTCTTTGGAATATATAGTGACAAAACATTGATGATTGAATCTTGAAAATATCCTACTAACATCCATTCACGATCCCTCATTGACTACAAGGACGTGGCCGGCGCCGTTTTTGATTTACTTCAAATGAAGAGCTTGAGTTTTGTCAAACATAATATAATCAACATTGGTAACTCTCAGCAGGCTTCATATACTTCAGCAAAGACATGTATATCAGCACCACCTCCTGGAGAAAGTTCTTACTAGAAGGAAATTTCAAGCATTGAGGTACTGAGGAAACTCTGAACATTCTTTCCATCAACCGTAGGTTCGCGTCTTAACTACAAAAGTTCGTGTTTGAACTTGCATTTCTATGACCACGCAGAAAATTCTGTTTATGTTTTATTTTCAACATAGGAATTTCAGCCTACTCCAACTTTTCTTCGTGTAGCAAAGTATGTTGCTATGGTTTGTGTTGTTTTCTAACGAATGCAAAAAAGGTCCCGACTGACGGAGTATGCTAATAAATCTACAATTTGAGATTTTAATGTCATTTGAATTGGAACAATCATTGATGGAAATTTCAATTTTTGGACAATACTGAATATTTCATAAAAGAAATCATATGAAGGCAACAATTTACCTAGTAAATTGATCTTAAAATCTACTCTACAATATGATTTGAGATTCTATCGATCTCCGCGTTTAAGTATCCCTTTCTTCTTTTTCCTTTTTCTTTTTTGTCTATCGTAGTTTTGAATAATGAACGATGAACTCAATACTTGAATCCTTAAAAAGGAAAAATGGACAACATTGTGAAAAAAGCTATGTGAAAAAAGCTATGTTAAATAAAATTATAGTCTCCCGGCTCCGACTAAATTGTTTGAGCCGTTTCAAATAAACGAATTGTAAAAAAAATTATTTGAGATATATTGATGACCACATCATTATTATTATTATTATTATTATTATTATTATTATTATTATTATTATTATTATTATTATTATTATTATTATTATTATTATTATTATTATTATTATTATTATTATTATTATTATTATTATTATTATTATTATTATTATTATTATTATTATTATTATTATTATTATTATTATTATTATTATTATTATTATTATTATTATTATTATTATTATTATTATTATTATTATTATTATTATTATTATTATTATTATTATTATTATTATTATTATTATTATTATTATTATTATTATTATTATTATTATTATTATTATTATTATTATTATTATTATTATTATTATTATTATTATTATTATTATTATTATTATTATTATTATTATTATTATTATTATTATTATTATTATTATTATTATTATTATTATTATTATTATTATTATTATTATTATTATTATTATTATTATTATTATTATTATTATTATTATTATTATTATTATTATTATTATTATTATTATTATTATTATTATTATTATTATTATTATTATTATTATTATTATTATTATTATTATTATTATTATTATTATTATTATTATTATTATTATTATTATTATTATTATTATTATTATTATTATTATTATTATTATTATTATTATTATTATTATTATTATTATTATTATTATTATTATTATTATTATTATTATTATTATTATTATTATTATTATTATTATTATTATTATTATTATTATTATTATTATTATTATTATTATTATTATTATTATTATTATTATTATTATTATTATTATTATTATTATTATTATTATTATTATTATTATTATTATTATTATTATTATTATTATTATTATTATTATTATTATTATTATTATTATTATTATTATTATTATTATTATTATTATTATTATTATTATTATTATTATTATTATTATTATTATTATTATTATTATTATTATTATTATTATTATTATTATTATTATTATTATTATTATTATTATTATTATTATTATTATTATTATTATTATTATTATTATTATTATTATTATTATTATTATTATTATTATTATTATTATTATTATTATTATTATTATTATTATTATTATTATTATTATTATTATTATTATTATTATTATTATTATTATTATTATTATTATTATTATTATTATTATTATTATTATTATTATTATTATTATTATTATTATTATTATTATTATTATTATTATTATTATTATTATTATTATTATTATTATTATTATTATTATTATTATTATTATTATTATTATTATTATTATTATTATTATTATTATTATTATTATTATTATTATTATTATTATTATTATTATTATTATTATTATTATTATTATTATTATTATTATTATTATTATTATTATTATTATTATTATTATTATTATTATTATTATTATTATTATTATTATTATTATTATTATTATTATTATTATTATTATTATTATTATTATTATTATTATTATTATTATTATTATTATTATTATTATTATTATTATTATTATTATTATTATTATTATTATTATTATTATTATTATTATTATTATTATTATTATTATTATTATTATTATTATTATTATTATTATTATTATTATTATTATTATTATTATTATTATTATTATTATTATTATTATTATTATTATTATTATTATTATTATTATTATTATTATTATTATTATTATTATTATTATTATTATTATTATTATTATTATTATTATTATTATTATTATTATTATTATTATTATTATTATTATTATTATTATTATTATTATTATTATTATTATTATTATTATTATTATTATTATTATTATTATTATTATTATTATTATTATTATTATTATTATTATTATTATTATTATTATTATTATTATTATTATTATTATTATTATTATTATTATTATTATTATTATTATTATTATTATTATTATTATTATTATTATTATTATTATTATTATTATTATTATTATTATTATTATTATTATTATTATTATTATTATTATTATTATTATTATTATTATTATTATTATTATTATTATTATTATTATTATTATTATTATTATTATTATTATTATTATTATTATTATTATTATTATTATTATTATTATTATTATTATTATTATTATTATTATTATTATTATTATTATTATTATTATTATTATTATTATTATTATTATTATTATTATTATTATTATTATTATTATTATTATTATTATTATTATTATTATTATTATTATTATTATTATTATTATTATTATTATTATTATTATTATTATTATTATTATTATTATTATTATTATTATTATTATTATTATTATTATTATTATTATTATTATTATTATTATTATTATTATTATTATTATTATTATTATTATTATTATTATTATTATTATTATTATTATTATTATTATTATTATTATTATTATTATTATTATTATTATTATTATTATTATTATTATTATTATTATTATTATTATTATTATTATTATTATTATTATTATTATTATTATTATTATTATTATTATTATTATTATTATTATTATTATTATTATTATTATTATTATTATTATTATTATTATTATTATTATTATTATTATTATTATTATTATTATTATTATTATTATTATTATTATTATTATTATTATTATTATTATTATTATTATTATTATTATTATTATTATTATTATTATTATTATTATTATTATTATTATTATTATTATTATTATTATTATTATTATTATTATTATTATTATTATTATTATTATTATTATTATTATTATTATTATTATTATTATTATTATTATTATTATTATTATTATTATTATTATTATTATTATTATTATTATTATTATTATTATTATTATTATTATTATTATTATTATTATTATTATTATTATTATTATTATTATTATTATTATTATTATTATTATTATTATTATTATTATTATTATTATTATTATTATTATTATTATTATTATTATTATTATTATTATTATTATTATTATTATTATTATTATTATTATTATTATTATTATTATTATTATTATTATTATTATTATTATTATTATTATTATTATTATTATTATTATTATTATTATTATTATTATTATTATTATTATTATTATTATTATTATTATTATTATTATTATTATTATTATTATTATTATTATTATTATTATTATTATTATTATTATTATTATTATTATTATTATTATTATTATTATTATTATTATTATTATTATTATTATTATTATTATTATTATTATTATTATTATTATTATTATTATTATTATTATTATTATTATTATTATTATTATTATTATTATTATTATTATTATTATTATTATTATTATTATTATTATTATTATTATTATTATTATTATTATTATTATTATTATTATTATTATTATTATTATTATTATTATTATTATTATTATTATTATTATTATTATTATTATTATTATTATTATTATTATTATTATTATTATTATTATTATTATTATTATTATTATTATTATTATTATTATTATTATTATTATTATTATTATTATTATTATTATTATTATTATTATTATTATTATTATTATTATTATTATTATTATTATTATTATTATTATTATTATTATTATTATTATTATTATTATTATTATTATTATTATTATTATTATTATTATTATTATTATTATTATTATTATTATTATTATTATTATTATTATTATTATTATTATTATTATTATTATTATTATTATTATTATTATTATTATTATTATTATTATTATTATTATTATTATTATTATTATTATTATTATTATTATTATTATTATTATTATTATTATTATTATTATTATTATTATTATTATTATTATTATTATTATTATTATTATTATTATTATTATTATTATTATTATTATTATTATTATTATTATTATTATTATTATTATTATTATTATTATTATTATTATTATTATTATTATTATTATTATTATTATTATTATTATTATTATTATTATTATTATTATTATTATTATTATTATTATTATTATTATTATTATTATTATTATTATTATTATTATTATTATTATTATTATTATTATTATTATTATTATTATTATTATTATTATTATTATTATTATTATTATTATTATTATTATTATTATTATTATTATTATTATTATTATTATTATTATTATTATTATTATTATTATTATTATTATTATTATTATTATTATTATTATTATTATTATTATTATTATTATTATTATTATTATTATTATTATTATTATTATTATTATTATTATTATTATTATTATTATTATTATTATTATTATTATTATTATTATTATTATTATTATTATTATTATTATTATTATTATTATTATTATTATTATTATTATTATTATTATTATTATTATTATTATTATTATTATTATTATTATTATTATTATTATTATTATTATTATTATTATTATTATTATTATTATTATTATTATTATTATTATTATTATTATTATTATTATTATTATTATTATTATTATTATTATTATTATTATTATTATTATTATTATTATTATTATTATTATTATTATTATTATTATTATTATTATTATTATTATTATTATTATTATTATTATTATTATTATTATTATTATTATTATTATTATTATTATTATTATTATTATTATTATTATTATTATTATTATTATTATTATTATTATTATTATTATTATTATTATTATTATTATTATTATTATTATTATTATTATTATTATTATTATTATTATTATTATTATTATTATTATTATTATTATTATTATTATTATTATTATTATTATTATTATTATTATTATTATTATTATTATTATTATTATTATTATTATTATTATTATTATTATTATTATTATTATTATTATTATTATTATTATTATTATTATTATTATTATTATTATTATTATTATTATTATTATTATTATTATTATTATTATTATTATTATTATTATTATTATTATTATTATTATTATTATTATTATTATTATTATTATTATTATTATTATTATTATTATTATTATTATTATTATTATTATTATTATTATTATTATTATTATTATTATTATTATTATTATTATTATTATTATTATTATTATTATTATTATTATTATTATTATTATTATTATTATTATTATTATTATTATTATTATTATTATTATTATTATTATTATTATTATTATTATTATTATTATTATTATTATTATTATTATTATTATTATTATTATTATTATTATTATTATTATTATTATTATTATTATTATTATTATTATTATTATTATTATTATTATTATTATTATTATTATTATTATTATTATTATTATTATTATTATTATTATTATTATTATTATTATTATTATTATTATTATTATTATTATTATTATTATTATTATTATTATTATTATTATTATTATTATTATTATTATTATTATTATTATTATTATTATTATTATTATTATTATTATTATTATTATTATTATTATTATTATTATTATTATTATTATTATTATTATTATTATTATTATTATTATTATTATTATTATTATTATTATTATTATTATTATTATTATTATTATTATTATTATTATTATTATTATTATTATTATTATTATTATTATTATTATTATTATTATTATTATTATTATTATTATTATTATTATTATTATTATTATTATTATTATTATTATTATTATTATTATTATTATTATTATTATTATTATTATTATTATTATTATTATTATTATTATTATTATTATTATTATTATTATTATTATTATTATTATTATTATTATTATTATTATTATTATTATTATTATTATTATTATTATTATTATTATTATTATTATTATTATTATTATTATTATTATTATTATTATTATTATTATTATTATTATTATTATTATTATTATTATTATTATTATTATTATTATTATTATTATTATTATTATTATTATTATTATTATTATTATTATTATTATTATTATTATTATTATTATTATTATTATTATTATTATTATTATTATTATTATTATTATTATTATTATTATTATTATTATTATTATTATTATTATTATTATTATTATTATTATTATTATTATTATTATTATTATTATTATTATTATTATTATTATTATTATTATTATTATTATTATTATTATTATTATTATTATTATTATTATTATTATTATTATTATTATTATTATTATTATTATTATTATTATTATTATTATTATTATTATTATTATTATTATTATTATTATTATTATTATTATTATTATTATTATTATTATTATTATTATTATTATTATTATTATTATTATTATTATTATTATTATTATTATTATTATTATTATTATTATTATTATTATTATTATTATTATTATTATTATTATTATTATTATTATTATTATTATTATTATTATTATTATTATTATTATTATTATTATTATTATTATTATTATTATTATTATTATTATTATTATTATTATTATTATTATTATTATTATTATTATTATTATTATTATTATTATTATTATTATTATTATTATTATTATTATTATTATTATTATTATTATTATTATTATTATTATTATTATTATTATTATTATTATTATTATTATTATTATTATTATTATTATTATTATTATTATTATTATTATTATTATTATTATTATTATTATTATTATTATTATTATTATTATTATTATTATTATTATTATTATTATTATTATTATTATTATTATTATTATTATTATTATTATTATTATTATTATTATTATTATTATTATTATTATTATTATTATTATTATTATTATTATTATTATTATTATTATTATTATTATTATTATTATTATTATTATTATTATTATTATTATTATTATTATTATTATTATTATTATTATTATTATTATTATTATTATTATTATTATTATTATTATTATTATTATTATTATTATTATTATTATTATTATTATTATTATTATTATTATTATTATTATTATTATTATTATTATTATTATTATTATTATTATTATTATTATTATTATTATTATTATTATTATTATTATTATTATTATTATTATTATTATTATTATTATTATTATTATTATTATTATTATTATTATTATTATTATTATTATTATTATTATTATTATTATTATTATTATTATTATTATTATTATTATTATTATTATTATTATTATTATTATTATTATTATTATTATTATTATTATTATTATTATTATTATTATTATTATTATTATTATTATTATTATTATTATTATTATTATTATTATTATTATTATTATTATTATTATTATTATTATTATTATTATTATTATTATTATTATTATTATTATTATTATTATTATTATTATTATTATTATTATTATTATTATTATTATTATTATTATTATTATTATTATTATTATTATTATTATTATTATTATTATTATTATTATTATTATTATTATTATTATTATTATTATTATTATTATTATTATTATTATTATTATTATTATTATTATTATTATTATTATTATTATTATTATTATTATTATTATTATTATTATTATTATTATTATTATTATTATTATTATTATTATTATTATTATTATTATTATTATTATTATTATTATTATTATTATTATTATTATTATTATTATTATTATTATTATTATTATTATTATTATTATTATTATTATTATTATTATTATTATTATTATTATTATTATTATTATTATTATTATTATTATTATTATTATTATTATTATTATTATTATTATTATTATTATTATTATTATTATTATTATTATTATTATTATTATTATTATTATTATTATTATTATTATTATTATTATTATTATTATTATTATTATTATTATTATTATTATTATTATTATTATTATTATTATTATTATTATTATTATTATTATTATTATTATTATTATTATTATTATTATTATTATTATTATTATTATTATTATTATTATTATTATTATTATTATTATTATTATTATTATTATTATTATTATTATTATTATTATTATTATTATTATTATTATTATTATTATTATTATTATTATTATTATTATTATTATTATTATTATTATTATTATTATTATTATTATTATTATTATTATTATTATTATTATTATTATTATTATTATTATTATTATTATTATTATTATTATTATTATTATTATTATTATTATTATTATTATTATTATTATTATTATTATTATTATTATTATTATTATTATTATTATTATTATTATTATTATTATTATTATTATTATTATTATTATTATTATTATTATTATTATTATTATTATTATTATTATTATTATTATTATTATTATTATTATTATTATTATTATTATTATTATTATTATTATTATTATTATTATTATTATTATTATTATTATTATTATTATTATTATTATTATTATTATTATTATTATTATTATTATTATTATTATTATTATTATTATTATTATTATTATTATTATTATTATTATTATTATTATTATTATTATTATTATTATTATTATTATTATTATTATTATTATTATTATTATTATTATTATTATTATTATTATTATTATTATTATTATTATTATTATTATTATTATTATTATTATTATTATTATTATTATTATTATTATTATTATTATTATTATTATTATTATTATTATTATTATTATTATTATTATTATTATTATTATTATTATTATTATTATTATTATTATTATTATTATTATTATTATTATTATTATTATTATTATTATTATTATTATTATTATTATTATTATTATTATTATTATTATTATTATTATTATTATTATTATTATTATTATTATTATTATTATTATTATTATTATTATTATTATTATTATTATTATTATTATTATTATTATTATTATTATTATTATTATTATTATTATTATTATTATTATTATTATTATTATTATTATTATTATTATTATTATTATTATTATTATTATTATTATTATTATTATTATTATTATTATTATTATTATTATTATTATTATTATTATTATTATTATTATTATTATTATTATTATTATTATTATTATTATTATTATTATTATTATTATTATTATTATTATTATTATTATTATTATTATTATTATTATTATTATTATTATTATTATTATTATTATTATTATTATTATTATTATTATTATTATTATTATTATTATTATTATTATTATTATTATTATTATTATTATTATTATTATTATTATTATTATTATTATTATTATTATTATTATTATTATTATTATTATTATTATTATTATTATTATTATTATTATTATTATTATTATTATTATTATTATTATTATTATTATTATTATTATTATTATTATTATTATTATTATTATTATTATTATTATTATTATTATTATTATTATTATTATTATTATTATTATTATTATTATTATTATTATTATTATTATTATTATTATTATTATTATTATTATTATTATTATTATTATTATTATTATTATTATTATTATTATTATTATTATTATTATTATTATTATTATTATTATTATTATTATTATTATTATTATTATTATTATTATTATTATTATTATTATTATTATTATTATTATTATTATTATTATTATTATTATTATTATTATTATTATTATTATTATTATTATTATTATTATTATTATTATTATTATTATTATTATTATTATTATTATTATTATTATTATTATTATTATTATTATTATTATTATTATTATTATTATTATTATTATTATTATTATTATTATTATTATTATTATTATTATTATTATTATTATTATTATTATTATTATTATTATTATTATTATTATTATTATTATTATTATTATTATTATTATTATTATTATTATTATTATTATTATTATTATTATTATTATTATTATTATTATTATTATTATTATTATTATTATTATTATTATTATTATTATTATTATTATTATTATTATTATTATTATTATTATTATTATTATTATTATTATTATTATTATTATTATTATTATTATTATTATTATTATTATTATTATTATTATTATTATTATTATTATTATTATTATTATTATTATTATTATTATTATTATTATTATTATTATTATTATTATTATTATTATTATTATTATTATTATTATTATTATTATTATTATTATTATTATTATTATTATTATTATTATTATTATTATTATTATTATTATTATTATTATTATTATTATTATTATTATTATTATTATTATTATTATTATTATTATTATTATTATTATTATTATTATTATTATTATTATTATTATTATTATTATTATTATTATTATTATTATTATTATTATTATTATTATTATTATTATTATTATTATTATTATTATTATTATTATTATTATTATTATTATTATTATTATTATTATTATTATTATTATTATTATTATTATTATTATTATTATTATTATTATTATTATTATTATTATTATTATTATTATTATTATTATTATTATTATTATTATTATTATTATTATTATTATTATTATTATTATTATTATTATTATTATTATTATTATTATTATTATTATTATTATTATTATTATTATTATTATTATTATTATTATTATTATTATTATTATTATTATTATTATTATTATTATTATTATTATTATTATTATTATTATTATTATTATTATTATTATTATTATTATTATTATTATTATTATTATTATTATTATTATTATTATTATTATTATTATTATTATTATTATTATTATTATTATTATTATTATTATTATTATTATTATTATTATTATTATTATTATTATTATTATTATCTGGAGCACGTTTGGTAAAAAAAACAGCATTTCTCTAAAATAAATAAATTGGTAACGGAAAAAATTCTTCGTGTAGAACTAGCTCTTTTAAATACTTTTCATTTAGGCGCATCTGATTTTTTGAAAACTCCATAACATGTTGAACCAATAAATCAAAATCATATTTTGAGTATAAAATTTATTAATGAAGTCAACTTACTTATCATAAAAGATATTATGAAAAAATAGTAGATATACTTGTGTTGTATTTAGTATAATTGTCAGATCGGGACACAAAGCTTTGGTGATAATGAGCTTAACAGTTTTCGCCAGAAGCTTTCGAAATTTAGTCTAAGGCAACTTAGGTCTTCTCGATAGCATTTATTCATGTTCGTAAGAACTTTCCTCACATGGAGGCGTGTTTCATGTGTCCTTCAAGTTTCTGGGGAGTGAGGAATATTCTTACTATTATTATATTTGGTTTTGTGCATAATGAATGACCTTCTAATCCCAAACACCATTCTGATGGCCCTTTCACTAAATTGATGGCCTCGATCAATCACAGAGTGGCAACCATTGGCGAGGTAGATCTTGGTCTGCTTAGCCACGCCAGCGATCATAGAATTCGAAACGCGTAAGTTCAGTGAAGTTTTATTAAATATGTTAGCTGAAGTTAAACTTTTTTAAATATTTGATGAATGATCTTATCTACACAGCATTTCAAGTTCAATGATTTAGTCAACCAAGCTAAGCAAAATTACTTCTTCAAATTCGTGAGCCAATTTTATAAAAATCGCCTATAAATTGTTCGAGTTGTGTACCAAATTCAACCTTCATCTAATTCGATATCCAAAAAGCAATATTAAATTGCATGGCACCTGTTTCTACCTGTTTTGTCCTAGATTTCATTGGAATTCAATATAATATAAATAAACGCCCAAAAAACGACAGCTGATCTTACATCATTTCAGTTAGTATTAACATTTTGTTAACTCGGGATGTATGAAATCATATTTCATAGATTTAATCTGTCAATTTTTCTTATACTTTAATAAAATTTTCTTGTATTTGAGTTATTGCACTCAAAAGCTTAATTATAAAATTGTAATTTATTTTGTTGTGCATTTATTATAATTTTCATTTAAACTAATAAAATTGTTCAAAAATGAGTGTAAGTTGGCAAAAAAAACCTAATTAACAAATTTTCAAAAAAATAACTGTGCTTCAGCAAAGTAGAAGCAAAGTTCGGATTTCCCCTCTGACACCCGATTTAATTTGAAAATGGCCAAGCACACATTTTGTTGTGAAAAACTTTGACCTTAAACCATTTCATTGAACTTCTAAACTTTCTAAAGTTTATCGTACGTGGCACGCTTCTAATAATGGACATTTCGTCCCACATCCCGATCAGGAGAGCATATCAAAATTATTACTCACACCCATCTCAATGAGATAATATCATCTTATTCAGATATGGTTTTAATATCAAAATCTTCATTATTGCCGTTTCGAAAAAAAAATATATCTCATTTGATACAAACAGTGTTTTTTTCTACTTCAATTTGCTCGCATCGAAAGCTTTTATTGGCATTCTGAAGCTTTTAATTCAATGCATCAGGTATGGTTCTGTGGTGGCGTGCGCGCCTCTCAACCGGTAGGTCGAGGTTCGATTCTCCTGGCAGTGTACCCAAACTTTTCAAGCGATGTGCAAGTTTGACATAACACATGAAAGTTTTAAGTACAAGACAGAAAACAATGCAACCTTTTATGCAAATTACTTGGGTGTAAGCGAAATTGCATGAAAGTTGTTGACAATTTGGTGGTCAATACCTATTTGATTGATTTATAAACTTGATATAATGCTATCAAAGGGTTATATTGATAAGTTATTCTTGCATGGACTTTTTGTTACAATTTGAGGTATTTTAACATCCTACGAGTACTAAATTATATTTCATTTTGATGTATAAATAGAAAATTAAAAATATCTCGTCTTGATATAATTTTGTTTTCCTCTTCTGATCGGGTTACGAATAAAAACGGTTTTAAATGGAGTCAAAAAAGGTTTTCTGTATTTGTTTATTCTCGCCAACATGTATGAAATAATGATATGCTCCAGGAGAGTCTGATTTGGAAGGCTGGGGACCTTTTATTTTAAGCTACAATTTCCAAATACAAGTAAACATCAGACAAACTTTTCGGGGTATTGAAGTGTCCATTTCGATTAAGCGATGATTTATTATCGGCCTTTTCACATCACATGTATTTAATTGTTCATGCAACAAAATTGAAATTGTTTTGACTTATATGAATGGCTCCCAGTTCACAAAATATGGCGTTATTCGCAAGATCAATCATGTTGTCGGGAATAAACGAGCACAGAATACTTAAATTGTTACATATAGAAGAGGTTGCCAATATTCAATGCCTATTTAGCAAATCTCTGTGCCGAAAATGCACTGAAAAGTGTACTGTACCAAAGACGATATGATTGGAAAAGTACTACTGGCTTGGATTTTTGCAACCTCTTCTATGGATGTAGAATTACTCTACATCACAAATAGAACATCAAATATGTCCTTGTGTATCTTTGTTTTAAGTTCACATTAATGGCGCTTTTGTGTTATTTTGCACGATGTGTTCATTTTTTCCAAAAATATGATACAATACAATACAGTTCAATAAAATTATTCTAAAAACATATCTGATTCTGATAAGTACTGGTATGCGAAAAAAATGCCTTTAACCCATGATAATTGGATTCATTACTGAAATTTTTGAATCGTTTTTTGATACGCTGTGTATATCTAAACGATTTTGGGGAAAAATATTTTTGTAAAGGTGCTTGAACTTAAAGCAGCGCATGCCTTCGGGAGAATGGTTTTGAAAGAAAATCAACTCCCGTGGGCTTTTCCCTGCTCAACAAACTCAACCAAAAAGCCGATATTTGTTTTTTTTAATGCTTTTTTTTCATATCACTATGAAATTGTTCTTCATGATTGAAATTAAGCATTAAAATTTTTTAAGCAAGTGTCCATCGCTTTTTTAATGAAAATTGGTTTCGCATTGCTTAGAAACTAATGAGTTGAACTTTCTATATGGAAATATTTTAGAAGACTGACTTCTTTAGAACTTCAGCTAAAGCTCATCATTTTCTGATGACCTGCACTTACTTATGAAATAGTTAATAAAAAACAAATCCTAAAATGTAATTTTATAATATGCAAAGGATGTGCAGAAAAAGACCACAATGAGCATAAAAGAGAATGAGAGTCAGATAGATATGAAGAATTGAAAAGCGTATAGGGAGATCAGTTTGAAGAAAGTTGTACGAAAATTCAGTTATGGGACAGACGAGAAAGCTATTTGAATATTGAATTATGGTGCTCAAGTCGATCGACTACACACGATTGTTGCAGATCAGTTTAATTGTCACTGGTTCAAATTCTCTTCACTCAGAAATGAAAAAAATATGAAAATTATTATATTTCAATGACTCCGACATTTCTCTGACATTAATATCCAGAAATATTAAAAAATAACTATTTCAGATATTTAAATATATGCATCCGAATAATTTCTTGGCGTGTAATGATCCAATGCATAAAATTTAATAACCGAGATATTATATATTATTTTGTTCAAACAAACGCTTTGTGCGTTTGAGTCCCAACTAAACGGGTATGAGCACATGCTAGATTCTTCAGTTGCTACATGCCTTTCAACTTGACTGCATGCAGATTCCATTCCCTTTAAATATGTAACTGAATCATATTTAAAAAGGATGAACTCAATTGCAGCAAGTAATATTCCAGCGAAATGCACATGTTTATGCTATGGTCAATTATGCACATTGACCATATAGAACATGAACGAAAATCAAACGATTTTCGTTTGCTTTTTCTGTTTATTTCTGCTTTAAGCATTTGCCTTTACGTTACGGCTCAAACTTTTTTTTCTGACCACCAGATGTCGTTCCATAACATTTTTTTATTTATTTTTTTATTATTTATTTATTTATTATAATTGAATTCATCGAACATAAATGTTCAAATGAAAAGGTTTAGTTACAATCAAATTAGTAAAACAATTTGGACTGACGAATTCGACGAATCAATCGGCTGGATGATTCTTCGAACTGATGCAGGTGCTCAGCATCCTGAAACATACGCATCATTGCACTGAGTGGTTCATTGTAGCCATACGATGTTCGGTGGATTTGATGTGACAGCACCGAATTAAATCGCAGAGTTCTCGATGGGGCACTGAGGTTTATCATCCTTATAAGATTTGGCGATTGAACTTCTCCATTTATAATCTTAACAACGAAAGAAGCCTGTTGAGTCTTTCGGCGACATTCGAGGGTTTCGAGACCCAAAAGCTGACACCGATCTGAATATGCTGGAAGATCTTCGGGATGACGCCAAGGCAGGTGTCGCAAGGCGAATCTGACAAACCGCTTCTGTACACGTTCAATCCTCAAGATCCAACTTAGTTGATACGGAGCCCAAACTACAGCAGCATGCTCAGTTATAGATCTGACGAGGGCGCAGTACAGTGATTTTAAGCACAAAGGATCTTTGAATTCACGTGACACTTTGGTGATGAAGCCGAGCTGACGATTCGCTTTGTTGATAACTGAAGAGCGTTGACTGTTGAAAGTGAGCTGCGCATCAAGGATCACGCCAAGATCATCCACTTCAAAGACCCTTTTCAAAAACTGGCTGCCGATACTATAGTCATAAGGGATCGGTGTCTTATTCCGGTGAAAAGTTATCACAGAGCATTTTGAAACACTGACTGTTTGTTTGTTCAGTCTACACCATTCATCAAACTGGTTCAGCAGAGATTGGAGGCGAATGCAATCAGCAGTACATTCCACTGGCAGAAATATTTTAAGGTCATCAGCGTAACCAATTTTCGTTCCGTCTTCTAGGCTTGTTGGAAACTGGCATCCCTGCCTAATCGCTTTCCGACAGGCCGCTGATAACTAGAGTTCAGTGGCTGCTGATCAACGTTTTTCGTCACGTCATTCTTTTCTTCTCGACAACGAGCGTTGGTCCAAGTGACAAAGTTTTCCGCGAAGTTAAATAAACACTATAAGTTAAAAGTGCTACCTAGTTCTGTGCGGATATTTTCGCTCGTTGTTTCTGCGATCAGGAAGCCTATTTCATAAGCTAAGGTACTATTTACAATTTAAATCTAAACTAAAACTAAATTTACAAATCCTAACCTAACCTAATTCATGGTTACAGCAATAGCCAATTATCTTAAACAAACTAGAGCTTTCCGCTACCTAGTAGCACGAAATTACACATAAATAGTACGGAACAGTTACGGAATAGTACGGAACGTTAGCTAGATACTAGTACGGAAATTGTAGGTAAATCACAAACAAATATTAAAAACTATCATGCAAACTTATTCTAACCTCAATCAACAGCGTTGCCACCCACGCCATCTATCAAGAAACATTGTTCGGGTGCAAAGTTAGGGAGTGAACACTGAATTTGTGAGTTGAATGCTAGCTATAATTAAAATCTAAAACCCCATTATTAATTTATAAAATAAATTTGCAGCTTGAAGCTGTTTACTACCGCTGCCAAGATTCAGCGTGTTATCTTTTCATCCGCCCCGCAACAATTTCTTCAAGAAATTCAATGGCCGAATTCACCGACACCGTCCGGACCAGCACTCCAGTGCCAACAGTGGAGCAGTACAACTGCGTCGCCTGTGAAAAACCAGATTCCATGTGTGACATGGTGCAGTGCGACACCTGCGATCGGTGGTGGCACCAGCTCTGTGCCGGCGTGACGAATTCGATAGAGAAAGTCCCCTGGAGCTGTCGGGACTGCATTCCAGCTGGCAGCGCGCCTTCTATAAAATCAACACGCGCGCGCCAGGCCTCCCTCAAGTTGCAGCAGCTCGATGTTCAGCGCGCTTTGGAAAGCGAGGCCAGGAAAGTAAAACTCCAGGCGAAACTGGACGATATTGCCGCAGACCAGCAGTATGTACAGGATCGGTACAATTTGCTGCAAGAAAACAACGACGACGACGAAGAGGAGGAAAGCATTAGGAGCCAAGGCAGTCGCAGGGGCAACCGCCTGCGAGTGGAGAACTGGCTCAACCAAACACAAGTTCCAAATGTCAGTGCAGCAAAACCGGGCCTGACAAGTGGTCAGCCGCAGCCGCCGATGAGCAGCGCGATCACCGAGCAACAATCGAGGGAAGTCCTCACGAGGATACAGCAGCAAGGTCGAAGTACTGGCGCGTATCCGAAAACCAACGAACTAAGAAATCCATCCGCATTTCTTAATCAAACAACCAAGCCGTGGCCAGAAAACCAGGAATGGAATTCCTGGTCCGTCATGGGTGTTCATCAGTGGGAATCCGTCCTGCTACACAAAGGCCGCTTACAAATGGAGGGTCCCAAAACCAAATCGTTTGGTATTCAACAACATGCTACAGGAAGCGCCAACGTAGGTGCTAGGTCGAGTCGGGAGAAGCTTGGTTTTGAATATCAGCCGTCGAACCATCCAAATGCGGTCAGCCGGGCAGCAAAATCCAGACCTACTATCCCATCACTAGTTCCGCCGGCCCCACCTCTTGCCGCTCCAATTGAGCTTGCCCCCCAGGTCGATGCGGGGCTTACCACCGGCACCTCAGGACAAATTCCAGCCTTTCCGAGATCCGGTTATCATTCAGTTCGTCGGACCACACCAGCAACTAATCCCTCGGATCAATTCGAGCCGGAAATGCCGAGAAGAAACCCGTCGCAACCGTCGACGAATTCAGGGGCACCGACCGACTTCGGGCATCATGTGCCAAATCAGTCTAGCCATCAACAACATCTCGCCCAGCAACCGTGGCAGCCGATCAACAACAGACAACAGCCAACAGCAAGTACGGTACCACTACCACCCCTCAGGGACCACATCAACATACAAGGTAAGACTGCTCCAATGTATGCCCCAATTGAAAATGAAATGTCTGCCCCTGAATATGACCCCCTCGAGCCTTTAATGAACCAATTAGGCCTTGAGCCAAATGAACGCCCACAATATACCCCATTTATAAATACCTACCAACCATCTCAATCACAACTTGCGGCACGACAATTAATGGCCCGCGATCTCCCCATCTTTGATGGCAATCCATCTGATTGGCCAATATTTGTGAGTACTTTCACCAACACCACCCTCGCCTGCGGTTACTCTCCCGTGGAAAACTTAAACCGTTTACAACGCTCCTTGAAAGGTGCTGCCTTAGCAGCCGTCCGCAGCAAGCTCATGCTCCCTGATGCTGTTCCGCTCATCATGAAGACTCTTCGCGCTTTCTACGGTCGTCCCGAATCACTTATCAATTCCCTCTTGGAAAAGATCCGTGTCTTACCAGCTCCAAAACCCGAGAACCTGGGGTCACTGGCCGACTTTGGAATGGAGGTGCAGAATCTTTGTGACCACATTGAAGCAGCGAATCAACAAGCACATATGAACAATCCCTCTCTCTTATCGGAACTTGTTGAAAAATTACCGGCGTTTGCTGCATATCAGTGGGCAGTCTACAGCAGTGGTTTGGCGAGTGTCAGTCTACGTGAATTTGGTGATTTCATGTCGGATTTGGTCAAGCATGTCGGTAAGGTGACAAAGTATCGTGGGGCGTTAGTGAAGGAAGACAAGCCTAGGGCCAAGCGTGGCGCTCTACACACACATTCAGAATGGTCGTTGGCATACGGTACAAAGGGAAGGTATTTTTCGCAATTGTTTAAACTACCATGGTCGAAGGTCGTGTCGCAGCAACAGTCGGTGTGGAATCGAAGGCTGCACAACTCGTCATCATCCTCTGCTCCATTCAAATCGCTCCTTCCAAAACAAGTCATCCGCATCAACATCCAATAATCGATCAAATCCTACTCCATCAGCTCCGGTGCAGAAAGCACCAGTATCCGGTGAATGTCTAACACATCGTAGCCCAGAACACAAGTTCCTCTTCCGTATACTTCCGATAACAGTTCATGGTGCAGGAAAGTCAATTGATACACATGCCTTTGTTGATGAAGGATCCTCTCTCACACTTGTTGAGCAATCTCTTGTTAAAGAATTAGGTGCGAAGGGAACTCCACGAGTTTTATGTTTGACATGGACAGGCAAAATATCTCGAACTGATAGAAAATCGGAAGTTTTAGACTTGACTATCTCCGGCCAGAACAACATGAAAGTTTGTTTGAAAGATTCACGTACTGTCAAGAACTTATCCCTGAGCAAGCAATCTCTCGATTTTTCGCATCTTTCCGAACAATTTCCGCACCTGAAAGGGCTTCCTGTCGCTTCGTATACCAATATAACTCCTCGTTTGCTCATTGGTTTGAACAATCTCAACTTAACTGTCCCATTGCGCATTAAAGAAGGCCAGCCAGGAGCGCCTACAGCAGCAAAAACAAGGCTTGGTTGGTGCTTGTATGGCGGAGTAGCGGAGAATAGCTCATTATCCATGGTCAACTACCACACCTGTTCATGTACGGCCGACAATTCTTTGCACGATCTAGTTCGGGATTATTTCAGAAGAGAGGACGTAGGTGTATCACCTGCGATACAGATAGAGTCAGATGCTGACACAAGAGCACGGCGTATTCTGCAGACAACTACGTCACGATGTGGTGATCGATTTCAAACGGGTCTACTCTGGCGATTCGACGAATTTGAACTTCCGGACAGTCGCCCGATGGCATACAAACGCTGGGAATGCTTGCAACGTAGAATGAACCGTCAGCCTCAGTTGCGACTCAATCTTGAACGGCAGATAAAGAACTACATCGAAAAGGGCTATGCCCACTGTGCAACTGAAGAGGAGCTGATCGATTCCGACCCGAGACGCACTTGGTTTCTTCCGCTTGGAGCGGTCATCAATCCCAAAAAGCCGGAGAAGGTGCGCATGATATGGGACGCTTCCGCCACCGTAGACGGAATTTCCCTGAACACAATGCTATTGAAAGGCCCTGACGAACTCAATCCTCTACCTTGGGTCCTGTTTCGCTTCCGGCAATTTCCCGTGGCCATTTCAGCGGATATTGCGGAAATGTTCCACCAGATTAGAATCATCGAAAAAGACAGGCAAGCTCAGCGCTTTCTCTGGAACCCTGATCCACAAGGTCAACCAGAAGTTTATACCATGAACGTAGCTACCTTCGGTTCCACCTGTTCTCCCGCATCTGCGCACTACGTTATGACTCTGAACGCCAAGCAAAACGAAAAACAATATCCCAGGGCAGTAGAGGGAATAGTTAAAAGAACCTACGTTGATGATTACGCAGATAGTTTTGAGAACGAAGAAGAAGCGTCACGAATAGCGGGTGAAGTCAAATTGATTCATGCCAAGGGCGGATTCAACATAAGAGGCTGGATGTCTAACAGTTCTAAGGTCCTCGAAAGCCTCGGAGAAGCCGAAACCTCACAGCCGAAATCGCTAAACTTGGAGAACCCAAGGGGTTATGAACGCATCTTAGGTATGCACTGGACGTCGAAAGAAGATAGCCTGGGGTTCTCGACCATTCTACCTCCAGATATCAACGAACTGCTAGCCACCGGTAACCGTCCGACAAAACGACAACTGCTACGATGCCTTATGAGCTTCTTTGACCCTCTCGGGCTCCTCGCAGCTATCATTCTCCATGGGAAGATTCTCCTCCAAGATGTCTGGAGAGCAGGAACGCAATGGGATGAGCCAATAGACAACAATGCCTTCGAAAAATGGTTACGGTGGACGAAATGTTTCCCGAAGATTGCCGAAATTTCCATTCCTCGCTGTTACTTCCAAGAAGCATCCCGGGAACTTTATCAAGATCTTGAACTCCATATTTTCGTTGACGCAAGCGAAGAAGCTTACGCCGCTGTAGCGTATTTTCGCGTCTCCACTCCTGAAGGATTTATCTGCTCTCTAGTATCCGCTAAAACCAAGGTAGCCCCTTTAAAACACTGGTCCATACCTCGTCTTGAGTTGCAAGCAGCCGTGATAGGAGTTCGATTGAGGAAATTCATCGTAGACGGACATTCACTGAACATTCGACGCACCGTTTTCTGGTCTAACTCAAGCACTGTCCTCGCATGGATTCGTTCGGACCACCGACGTTACACCCAGTTTGTTGCGTGTCGTGTAGGCGAAATACTCTCGAACAGTGAAATCCCCGAATGGCGTTGGGTCCCTTCGAAGCTCAACATTGCAGATCATGTTACGAAGTGGTTTCACGAGCTTGAGATCCAACAAGATTCCGCTTGGTTTAGCGGGCCCGAATTTCTGAAAGAGTCCGAAGAAAACTGGCTTCAACCTAGATCGTCTACGACTACTACTGAAGAACTCAAGGTACCTTGTCTCGTCCATCAACCTCATGAAACTCAAACAACTGTCGATTTCACCAGATTTTCTAAATGGGAAAGAGTCTTAAGAACCACAGCCTATGTGAACCGGTACATTGCCCTCAAGACAAACCGAGTGAAAAGTTTTCCAGAACATCTTGGTCAACAGGAACTCCGTGATGCCGAAAATTCACTGTTTGGGAGTGCCCAATGGTGTTCATATCCTGCCGAAATGAGCGTTGCGGTTCACAATCGAGGAAAATCAACAGAACAACGAAATGATCTACCGAAACAAAGCATTCTTCGTCAAATGTCACCGTACTTGGATGAAAACGGCGTTCTTCGCGTCGACAGCCGTATTGGTGCTGCAAAACGTGTGTCAACGTGCACCAAGTATCCAGTGATTCTTCCTCAATACCATCGACTAACCGACCTGATCATAGATTTCTACCATCGAAAATACATCCACTGCAACTTCGAAACAGTCGTCAATGAGTTGCGCCAGCGATTCTACATTCCCCGTATTCGACAAACAGTGAAGCGTGTCCTTCGACAATGCCAGTGGTGTAAAATCTATAAATCCAAACCCCAGGTTCCTCGGATGGCACCTTTACCGGAAGCAAGACTTGCCGCATATACTCGTCCCTTCAGTTACACCGGGCTGGACTTATTTGGACCAATACTAGTGAAGTCTGGGAGACAAGCGCTGAAAAGATGGGTCGCCCTCTTCACGTGCTTGACCATCAGAGCTGTGCACGTAGAGGTCGTTTACAATTTGAGCACCGAGTCGTGCATTATGAGCATACGTCGTTTCATCGGAAGGCGAGGGGCTCCAATCGAGATCCATTCAGACAACGGGACGAATTTCCGTGGCGCTGATAATATCCTGCAACAACAAGTCCGGCAGTTCCACGAGAACATGGCAGTAACGTTCACCAACGTGGATACAAAATGGGTATTCATTCCACCAGGCACTCCTCACATGGGCGGTTCGTGGGAGCGCCTGGTACGCTCTGTGAAAACAGCGCTAGAAGGGAGCATGATTCCGGGAAGAAAGTTGGACGACGAGGCCTTCTACACACTGCTGGTAGACGCTGAAGGAATCGTCAACAGTCGACCGTTGACCTACTTACCTATCGAGTCAGAAGAAGCAGAAGCATTAACATCCAACCATTTTTTGTTGGGAAGCAGCAACGGTGTCAAACAACCGGAGTCGGGACCGATCAGCGAGGCCACTGGGTTGAGAAACGCGTGGAGCCAGATAAATCTACAGCTAGATCGTTTTTGGTGTCGCTGGGTGCGCGAATACCTCCCGACCTTGACGCAACGGTCCAAATGGTTCGGTGAGGCGAAGCCGGTTCGTTTGGGAGACTTGGTTGTTGTGGTGAATCAAGCAAGGAGAAATGGCTGGGCTCGAGGGCGGGTGTTGGAACTGGTTCCGGGGTCAGATGGGCGTATCAGACGGGCAGTCGTGCAGACAAATAAGGGACTCACTCGTCAGTCTGTGTCAAAGCTAGCAGTCTTAGAGGTCACACAAGGAGGAAACCCTGGATCTTACACCCCAGATACCAGTGTTACGGGAGGGGGGATGTTGGAAACTGGCATCCCTGCCTAATCGCTTTCCGACAGGCCGCTGATAACTAGAGTTCAGTGGCTGCTGATCAACGTTTTTCGTCACGTCATTCTTTTCTTCTCGACAACGAGCGTTGGTCCAAGTGACAAAGTTTTCCGCGAAGTTAAATAAACACTATAAGTTAAAAGTGCTACCTAGTTCTGTGCGGATATTTTCGCTCGTTGTTTCTGCGATCAGGAAGCCTATTTCATAAGCTAAGGTACTATTTACAATTTAAATCTAAACTAAAACTAAATTTACAAATCCTAACCTAACCTAATTCATGGTTACAGCAATAGCCAATTATCTTAAACAAACTAGAGCTTTTCGCTACCTAGTAGCACGAAATTACACATAAATAGTACGGAACAGTTACGGAATAGTACGGAACGTTAGCTAGATACTAGTACGGAAATTGTAGGTAAATCACAAACAAATATTAAAAACTATCATGCAAACTTATTCTAACCTCAATCAACAGCGTTGCCACCCACGCCATCTATCAAGAAACATTGTTCGGGTGCAAAGTTAGGGAGTGAACACTGAATTTGTGAGTTGAATGCTAGCTATAATTAAAATCTAAAACCCCATTATTAATTTATAAAATAAATTTGCAGCTTGAAGCTGTTTACTACCGCTGCCAAGATTCAGCGTGTTATCTTTTCATCCGCCCCGCAACAAGGCTTGTAATCAAATCGTTAAAAAATAGCGCAAATAATAATGGCCCCAAATTACTCCCTTGAGGGACGCCAGATCGATTGGTAAAAGGATATGAAATGCTAGTGCCGTACTTGATCCTTATGCAGCGCTCGGTAAGAAAGGATTTCAGCCAAGCAATCATGTTGTCATGAATGCCAAGCTTGGCAAGCTTAGCGAGCAAAATCTTATCGTCATTCGCGTCAGAAGCAGCTTTGATATCTGTATACACCGCATTGACTTGTTTTTAATTTTACATTCTATTGAGGTTAGTACTCACCGATCTACCAGGCATGAAACCATGTTTTTCAGGTGCGATGTACTGCGATGAAGCGCGTAAAAGGGCTTGACCAACAATTATTTCAAAGAG
Organism: Uranotaenia lowii; assembly: GCF_029784155.1. Lineage (NCBI taxonomy): Eukaryota > Metazoa > Arthropoda > Insecta > Diptera > Culicidae > Uranotaenia > Uranotaenia lowii. The sequence goes on along the minus strand of NC_073692.1, from coordinate 186,385,567 downwards.
CTTAGACCCTGCAGACAAACTGGTAATACCACGATATTGCTTAACGTCTCGACGATCGCCATTTTTGTACACCGGAAACATAAACGAATTTTTCCATTGGTCTGGAAATTTTCTCAATGCATAAATTTTAATCGCAGCAATATTTCCCAGTGAGGATATTTACAGTAATTACACCATGAGAAATATCCGTGTGCGTAAAGAGGGAGATATGTGAAAATACCTAAAAAATAACTGTTTGATATTTTATTTATTTCTGAGTGTTGAGCATGAAGAGCGAACGAGCTTAAGAATCATGAAAATGCTTATAACACGATCACCAGAAAAGACAAGTCTGACTGAGTGATTCTGACTTAAGTATTCATTCAAAAGTAAAGCAAAAAGTTGACATACCTACTCCTAAAAGAAAGAGAAATGCTGATGGTTATCTATTCTAACACTATTCAACTGTAACAAAATCAAAATTTTAATATTATTATTTTTTAAATGCGACCTAGTCCTAACTGGAAAGAATTTATTTTTAGGACAGTAAGAAAATTGCAAGCGTAGTAGAAGGGATAGCGCAAGTTTTTTATTCTGTTGCGATTGACACAGTTGCCAGTATGCTAGCTGTGGACTCAAAGAACATATGCATAATTGGAAGAATTTTACAGAACAGGATTCGCGAAAGAGTTGATTTGGAAGACACTGGTGATTACGGTGCACGTCCTGCTATTTGTGAGGTGAAGGTGTACTGGGCAACGAAAAAGTTCCAGTTGATACGTATTAAAAAGTAGATTGCTCTCGACCGTACCGGTAGTGAAGTATTAGCACGAAATATTAGGTTGGTGTGTTACAGAGAAGTTCTGAGATGTTGAAACGAGAGTGTGCAGTGCATCGATTAAACTAAGCATATTGAGGTTGCTGAATGTACGAAGGAAATCAACAAAATTATTAAACCCTAATATTGAACAATTCTGAACTTTGAGATTTAGAGGTTGATGAAGAGATTCAAACCGGCTGAGTTAAAATATAGCATGAAGTTGAGGCATGTAGAGCGCGCGCCAGATTGGTAAACCATATAAACCACAGTGTTTATTAAAAAAGCAGATATCGGCCAACCAGCCGATATTCCCGGACTTCGTTCGTATAAGGTGTGTTGAAGTTGTTCAGCCTTCTTGATGCATGTTCGAAAAAATGTTGTGCTTTTACTATGTTCCATTGTATTCTGGTCTACATATTTCTCTGATAACAGATCCTAAATGGAAGAGATGTATCAAAGACAAATTAGTTACAGATTAATAACGTCCCCTCTATGAGGATTTCTAAGTTTTTGAGCCTTGGTTACTTAAAAGCAAAGCTTAATGGAATACATTATCATTGAAAGTTAAAGGTTGTACTTTAGACTGAATTTCTTGGATTATGTTCTCGAAAGAATAAGAATTTTCAAAGATGTTACGCTTCAGAATTTCTAACTGAAAAGGAGAGATTGTTTTGCTGATTGATTTATTATTGTGAATTCGCGGTCTTCATTTAAAAAATTCCCGATAAAGCGAAGGATTAATATTTCGATACTAACAACTGCAGAACAAAGCCATTATGTCATAGGATTATTTTTTGTTTGTTTTTCTAGGATTCGAACACTCTCGTGTTATTCATTCCTTCAAATCATGGAATGATGAAAGAAAAATTCGAAAAAAAGAACAGTGTGATTTGAAACCTATATCAGAAAAGAATATTTACAGCGTAACAAGCTCTATAACCGAAAAGGAGATTCTTAGGGATTAAAAATGATGATTAAGTTTATTTAAATTATAAAATGAGTTGTTTATTTTTTATACAATTTAAAAAGTTATGTATGGTTTTACATTGGAATCGCACATTCTATGAAATATATTGGTGAACCTGAGCGACAAACCTTATTATAGGTTTTACGATGAGAGTCGCTGAGCAGTAAAGAACTTGAACTAGCAACACGGGAAGAGGCGTCTGAAAGTGATTGGAAGGACCGGATGAACTTGTGACTAGAATTAAGGAACACGGGCAGGAAGTCCCTACAGTCGTGTTTAACCTTTCCGTGCCGTTCAGGTCAATGACCCGAAGCATACATAGCATTAGCATCTCAAAAAAGATTTTTTTTTTGCACTTTTTTCATTCATTGGAGGCCACCGGTACTTTAAACATATTGACTAAGTTTCAATATGTTGAGAAATTAGAATAAATTATCTACAAAATGAATCAAATATAATAAAAAAAAATCGGTCAATATTTGTGGCCAGAGAAAGGATAAAAGAATGAACGGATGGAGTTGAGAAATATTCATTTTTCACTGGAAGTTGGGAAATTGGAAAAGAAATGGCAACTAATAAAAAGTTACCCCTGACTAACAAGCCACTCGTTCCCTTCAAGCACTTGCTAATGCGCTCCGCTTCTACAACTTTCCTTTGTTATAATGAAATTACGAAACGCTCAAATTTCTCAACGCAATTGGATTTCAGAAACACCTAACGCATTCAGGAACAACTTTTGCAATATTGTTGGGTTTAGTAGACTTTTGGAAAACACCCCATTTTACATATATGAATTGGTCTTATCAAGTTAATAACAGTTACCCGTCTTGAGTTATTGTGTCAGCAGGAGTTGTTCGCAATTTTTTTTTTCTAGAGAGAAAGGGAGATGTGCAGTGCACGAGTTAAGGGGCCGTTCACATACGACGTGGACAACTTAGGGGGAGGGGGGTAGTATGGAAATGTCCACGCTTGTCCACGGAGAGGGGGGTAGGGGTTTGGGTCATGTCAACGTGGACATACTTTCTTCTGAAATATTTTCTAAAGGTGAATAAATATTAAGATGCAAATCTTAAAATTGCAAAGCTTTCCAGTTTAAGTTTAAACAATAAGTAGCCATCTGAAAGCAAGTTATGAATATGATAATTTAGAACTTTAAAAAAAATTAAATTATTCTGTATCAGGATTGTTCGTTTTTTTTTTCAAAATCAGCCATTTCAATAACAAAAAGGCAAAAAGTAATGTTTTCTAACTGTCAAATTAGATTTATAAGAAAAAAAAACAATTTCAATTCTGTCCACGTAGACATCCGGGGAGGGGGTAGGGGTTTGTCTAATGTCCACGCTTGTCCACGGAGGGGGGGAGGGGGTCAAAAATCTCATTTTCCTGTCCACGTGGTATCTGAACAGCCCCTAAAAGGTACGAATACATTCTGACGTTAGCTACTTGTCTCTCTCGTCAGCGGCACCTCCTCCTTTTCGTGTGTCAGTAGTTGAGCGAGTTAGTCGTGTGTACGCGGTGAGTTGTGGTCTTGTTGTGGTCGGGTGATTTCTGATTGTTAATTAGCGATTGCACAATTTTGTCAAATACATACAAAGAAGATTTGGCTCACGATCTCTTGAATGAGATCAAAATATTTCAAATATAAAATAAGATGGCTGAGTTATGGTCAATCAAAATTTTCATGTTTTTGAGGGAATAGTCCCAAACTTTTGGCCGGCAGTGTTAGTTATATTATAATTCCAAAGTTTAAATCTAGGAAAATATAAAATTAGAAAAATATAATATGTTAATGATTTGAGAGCGTGTGGATTTTACAGTTCACGTTATTTGTTTTGCTGCTTTATTTGGGACATTCAGCTTCACTTCAAAAATAGACTTATGAATGTAATCTGCATTATGCAAAGATTTGAATAGGCATCAACAATGTTGGTCCAACATTGACAAACGTTTGTAAATCTTAATAAAAAAAATACTTCAAAATTAATAGTTCTGTATAACATTTGAAGCAGCATATGGCCAAATAGTTTTTTTTATAATTCCTTCGTGTTGGTGGAAAAAAAAAAACAAAAATATCTCGATTAGCTAGAATAGTAAAAATCTTCTAAATAAATTCAAAACCAATACATGACATTGTTACAATCATAATTCGCAAAAAGTCTTTATTGGTCAACACGTTGTAGGTCAAAGTGCGTAGAAATATGAAGAGGCTCGATCAATATCAATGGTACTCGTAGACAGCTTAAGCACATTTTTACATCTCAATAGAGACACGATTGGATTTCTAAGGGAAGGATAAACTATGGACAAAGCTCCAACCATACGCACGTTAAGCTTTGAAGTTGAAAAAATAGGAAGGCGAGTGGGCGGGAGAAGGTTTTTATTCATTCGGCTTGTGATCTTCAGTTATGGTTTGATGGCGTGTAAAAGGTGCTAAAGATTAACATCTTATTTAGCTACTGTAATAGTATAGTAGCTGGTTGTTGGAGATTATCTTCTACGATTTGAATGCTATTTAAAATTAATAATGAAGTTTACTTCTGTCCGAGCCAATGAATTTCTTTCGAATTTAATCGTTAGTAGTAGAGGTTTGAAGATTCCTTCCAATAAAATGGCTATGTGATTTCAAGATAGTAAATAGTGATATTTAAATAAAAGCTTTTGTCAATTAAATGTTTAAAATTCTGTTAAACTAAATTAATTGAAAACGTACTATAAAATATCTTTAATTTATCAATCAGTCAAGGCTCACAGGTTGAAACAGTTTATCAGATCATCATATCCGGGCTATTTTATCATAAAACCTGGCAAAATTCGGGCATTTGATTTCAACATGGTCGACCAAAAATACGGGCAAACGTGGTTGAAACTCAGGAATTACTCAACATAAATCATGAACAAAAATCTTGGAAAAAATGTTTTTCATCACAACTCATCTGCAGTTTGAAATCGTTTTTTAGGTTTCATGATTCATGATTATTTTTATAAAACTTGCCCAAAAACGTTTTAATACAATATTTACTAATTTTACTAATAGTTTTGGGAAATAAGTTCTGAAATATATCGTAGATACTTAAAAACAAAGTTTCTGGAGTTTATACCAAATATAAGGATTTCAACTTAACATTCAAAAATTCATAAATTATTCTTAAATTATGAAAAACAACTCCAGAACTTATCAAATTGATACTTTATGAACTACATTGGAATGCTTATTGCCGATCAATCTTTTTTAAGATTTTAACAGCTAGTAAAATAAGAAGACAAGTTTAAAGACAGCAGTATCATTTATGATTCGAAAAACAATCAATACGAGTAATTTATTCCAAATTTATGAACCGATTTAAATTTCAGCAGGTACGGATCTTATAAACAATTTATACACAACCTAAAATAAGGTTGCCAGAGTTTACCCAAGCTGGTCAAATCCGGCCTATTTTATCAAGAAATCTGGCAAAATCCGGGCATTTGTTTTTAAAATGTCGACCAAAAATCCGCACAATGTCCGGACAAATTTGGTCAAAATCCAGAAATTACTCGACACAAATCAAGAAAAAAAAACTTGATTTTTTTTATCATCAGCAGTTTTTTAATTGTTTTTAAGACTTTCAAAAAATTTCTTATGATAATTTTTATAAAACTTATACAAAAAATTTAGTTTTGGATAAAATAAAAAAACTTTTTCAATGAAATCCGGGCAACCGGGTCGGGCCGAACTTTCGTTAAAGTTTGAACTAAATATCCGGGCAAACCTGGATTAATCCGGGTAATCTTGCAAGCTTAACTTAAGATGTAGTTTCATAAATTTAAGATATAAATTTGTAAATTAATAACAGAATATGAATATAAATTCATTGTTCTTCGCAATGACAGCTTTTTTTAAAGTCTTATTTGCTCCTAGCCTATATCTCTATAGACGAAATCAGACAGTAAAATTTAGACTTTTGAAATTAAAAATAGGATTAAGAGACTTGGAATTCTTGATTAAGTCAAAAGCATATAAAATTTGGACAGACGTTATAATTTCAAAATTGAAAATAAAAACTTGGAGTACTTGCATAAAAACTCTGGATTTTATGTTTTCAAAATCAATTTGAGAATTATGGAATCAACATGTGGAGTTTTGAGTTAAAGTTCAGAAATGAATTTTAGTGTTGAAAATTCACAGTTAAAAATTTGAAATTCAGCATTTACAATTCAGAATAAATCTAGGAATATAAACCCAAAATAAAAAATACAAAACTTAAATTACAGAATGATGAATTTAGCATTCTGAAGTCAGAATTCAGAATTAAGAATTCTGAAATCTGAATGCAGATTTGCAGATTTCAGAATCCAGAATTCTGAATTCCTGATTCTAAATTTAAAGCTTTGGATTTTTAATGAAATTCTGATATCGATTTCTTTTTACAAAAATCATAATTCTTTTTTATGAGTCCAAATTCTGAGTTCTGAATACTTAAATTTTTTATGTAAGATTCGAAAATCAGAATCCAATATTCAGAATTAAAAACTCCTAATTCATAGTTGTAAATCAAAAACTCTAAGTTGAAAATGCACAATTTATATCTCAGAACGCTGTTTAAAAAATCAAAATTCAGAAGTCTGAATAAAAAATTTTATGGATCAAGATGTAAGATTTATTTGAATAGATCCTAAAATTCTATTCATAATCAGTTAAAGAAATCCCTTGAGGCCATTCTCATGAATCACTGGATAGCCCAACGTTAAATTGCGCTCAAATTTTCCACCAATTAACACTGTACAATCACTGTAACAAAACAAACAAACAAACCGAAGCACCCGGAAAATCTTCTTCCTGCTGAATTAACACTCTCACGGTACTTAAGGTGATCGGGAAATTATCAACCAACTGCCGCCCAATTGTTGAAGCTCATAAAACTAAATGACCGCGGTGGTTCCATTTTGTGACCCCACAGTCAGTCAACAGTCAAGCCTAGGAACTGACTGAGCTAAGCAGCGTGGAATTCGTCCGATCGCGCATGGAGATTGCAATTCTCTCCGGAGCAGCCACCGAGACCGAAAAAATGCTACCGACGCGGTGTGGGAATCGTTATTAAATTAGTATCATTGAAAAGTGCAAGCTAGTTCTGAGCTAGGCAACTATGAGCTACTGCTACTAGAGTTGAACCATGGAGAAGCAGGGATGCCAATTTCAGCTAGTTGAAATAATTCTACCATATATAATTTATGATGAACTGTTTTGCTCAAATTAAAAACTCCTCCTCATTCTCCCCTACTGTTTTGGATTCTGATTCTACTTTTTGGGAACTTTAAAGTTGGTATGAAGAAAAACGATCTACCTGTTGCGTACTCCTCATGTTTTTAACATGAAGTAGCTATCAAAGGCTTGCAAGTCTTTTTGTACAGCTCAATAGTTCGTAAAAAATCTTTGTTGTACTCTTTTGTAAACTTGAAAGTTTTCAATTAGTTCCAGCGGGCGATCAAAAGCAACTTTGCAATACAGTGAAAACCCGATTTTATCACCCCCATGATGAATTTTAGAGTGATAAATCGGGGAGAGTGATTAAATCGGGAGATTTTGAAAAAATGATTTTAATCCGTCATAACCTAATAAATTACTACAATAAACGTATATTATCCCAATTAAACAGTGTAGAGGTTTTGTATTCAACATATTACTAGAAATAGGTCCTTTTTACATCAAAACATCATCCAATATTGTTTTTACGTTTCTTTAAACACCTTCTTTCGACCGGTATTATCAGAAAAATTAAATAATCTTAAATGGTTCAAATCCTAATGATCTAATTATTTCTTTTGATTATAATTTACTGAAGATTAGATTCAAAGCATCCGTTTAAATCAAAATCAAAAACAAAATTTAGAGTGCCCGTCACATATTTCGCCTCTAAAACTGCCTGGATGACTTGAATGGTTTTCCAAAACTGGTTTCTCCAGGACTTCATATTAGCAGTACGTTTCAGGCGAAATGTCTATTCGTCCTTAAGCTGTGTTGTTATTGAATAATTGCTCAGCACATCATATGAATGATGAGCTAAAAAGCGATGATGGTTTGATAACTGTTTTTTATGCCTCCAAATGTGACTGCAGTGACTCAACCCATGGACCAGAATGTAATTCAAAACTGTAAACTAAAATATCGTCAAAAACTTTTGCTACATGTCATGGCTCGCGAAATCGATATAGGTCAAAGCTTGAAGAGCATATCGTTGAGGGATGTATGTTTCTGGATGCACGATGCTTGGAGTGAAATAAAGCGTACAGTAATCCAGCAGTCATGGAAGAAAATTGGAATTCTTTTTAAAAAACAAACTCGTTCACGAAGATGGTGTTCCCTTGATCCATTTGATTGATGTAAACAACCGCGATGAATCAGCGAATCAGCGGTATCTACCCCAAGTGATTCATGTGAAATTGCAAGAAACATAATTGATGTTGAAGCTGTACGTATGCTGGACAACATCGTTGATTGCTTCAGATCTCTCTATAGATGATGTCATCTTCTTGCAACGTATCAGAGAGATTGCTTTGAAGAAAACCCAAACAAATAAAACACAGCTTTAAGATTACCTGAATATGTTCTGTTATACCATTATATTCAGTTTTAATTGTATTATACGTCCCTGATCAATCATCTTCACTTTCAATATCAATGTAATCATCCATCGGTTTTGTCCCTTCAGAAAGATTTCAACCCTAAGATGTTCAACGAAAATGAAAAAAGGCGATATTTAGTATTTTTGCGTTGAATAAAAAATGATGACAAAATCGGGTGAAAAAATGAGACAAAATCGGGGGTAGACAAAATCGGGGGCAGACAAAATCGGTGTGTGACAAAATCGGGTTTTCACTGTATAGGAACTTTGAAATAGATTTAAAGGCTTTATTCTACATGTTTCGAACTTTGCCTCGTGTCTGCACAAACAAACACTTGGGAATCGACAATGTGAAGTAAACATTTAGCTCCGGAAGAATTTTTTAACAACTTGAAAGTGGAAATAAAGTAGAAACTTGGAACCAGAAAGTCTGTTTGAAAAGAAATCTTCACATCGAGAAATATCGTTCCCTAACTATGCACACTCATGATGTTCATGTAGAGCAGCAAGTAAGTAACTGGATTTTCAAGCGGCGAGCTCGGGCATGAGGCTCAGTCAGAACATGTTATTTAAATTTTAGTTAGTAAACAAACATGCTTGATGGTACTTTGAATCGAATAAGCGGACTTAAAAAGGCATTTAAAGTAGCGGAAAATTATAATTTTTGGTTTTTTGTTTACTGCAAATAAAAGTGCTTTTTGAAGCTGGTTAGAAGTTGTTAAGCAATTTATGTGAACTTTTTGTCAACTTTAAAGTTCGTTAAGCTACTTAAAAATTGAGCTAACAAAAAGTTGAATTACAATACACAATTGAGCTGATCATACCTGAAAGAGGAATGTTATCCGAAATTTTTGTCGCTTGGGTATACGCAGCTTGTATCCAACATGGAGGGAAGATGGCAAAAATTTCTTTATAATGTTCATATTTTTATATCCAGGTTCAAAAATTCAATGATTACAAATGGTTGCCGAAAATCCCTTACATTGAAGAGGCAAATTTGCATCACTATTTTTGTAAAGTTTTCAAGTGAGGTCAAGCGCAACGAACTTTCTGTAAATTTCCATGCTTTTATAATGACTGTAGATTTTTCAAACTGGGATGTGGGTTTGAGAAACTTCAGAAATAAGTCTTTCGAATAACTTGAAATATGTGTAGTAATCAAATTTATGCTTGACAATATTAAAACACTGGTTCGAATTTAAGATTGGTTATAGATTAAAACATAATTACACAAATATAAATCCTTCCCCTTTGATTGAAAGATTAAATCAGATTTATCAAATAATTTGTTTGATAATGGTACGTAAATTTGAGACGAGGAAGAATGACGTTAATGGGTTAAATTCCTATAAAAAAGAATAAAAAAAAGTAAATTAGGGAGGCGGCATCCCGAATCAACACAACAAACAAAGGTGCCAGATTTGTTTTGTCAAAAATGAGGACACCGCAAAGTGAAAAAAATCAGAATTTTTCAGTACAACAATAAATTGCATTAACAAATGCGAAATTCAGGTGTTGTAGATGCCTTAATCTATGCAACAAAAGTGACCAAATTCTTGGCTGGAATGAAGTTCATATCGAAAAACGGAAGATTACCATACTTTGAATAGGGTTAACTCTTTTATTGCAGATTTTTTCGATGTTCTTATAACTGAACTACAAGTTCGATTCTTATTGCGATGTTTTCTTTAATCAGGACATTTCATGACATAAACCCAAGAGGCTTTAAATCCTGAATAAAACAACAAAACAATCAAAAAATCCAAGGAATATTGAATGAAAGTAGTGCCAAGGCAGCCCTGCTCTAGTATTCGTACAGACTGGATTCTTGCTCTCCATGATCGCAACAAAAAAAAGTTTGTTTTTCGAGTAATTTTTCTCTGACCATTGAACTTCGAAAAAATGGTGGATTTTACCAACTAAAATTTGCAAAACGTTAAAATGAGTTCACAGTTCTCCATGAAATTGTACAATAAAGTAATAAAAACACAAAAAACACAATATTTTATAAGCATTTCAGCAAATCGAGTTAACAATTATTAATTGATGGTAAATGTTCTACATAAGAATTTTTTTATCGAACCGGTTGGAAAAAAATCATTATAATCAGTTGATCACTTTTTGTCTTTTAGCAAAATCTTTTTGAAGCTGAGTTTGTTTTCATTTTTGCTCGTTTTAGCCTCAAGATAATATTGCATTTAATTATAAAATAAGAAAAAAACATAATACAATCTACAAAAGACCAAAATACTTCATAACATAATGAAATAGATGCCTTAGGGGAAAGCGCCACACGTGTTTCCAAGAAACTGTAACATTTTAAGCCTGTGAAATACTACCAGTTTGTTTTTAATGCTGTGATTTGCCATGGCAAGTATGATTTATTCCGTAACATGTCCCTGATTCGTGAGAATTTCACAATTTAGTTTTTTCTTTATCTCGATGTATATTTTAAGACACTTTGAATAAGGTGTCATTTAGCGAAGAAAAATGAACAAGAAAATATTTTTTGATACATCGGTAGAGATTAATCTAAATTATGATTTGATGTTAAAAATCACACTAAACTCGCTAAAATAAGCTTTTTATGGGTATGTTTTATCACGGCCCTTGCGTTCGTTGTAACGCGCCACCACTAAAATGCTGAAAATAGCACTGTTTTTCAAAATGGCCAATTCTGAATTGAAGGTGATAAAAATGTGTAAAAACCACTTCTCAGGAATAATTCAGGCAAAATAAAACAACTCTTAATGTTTTTATAAATTTCATTTAGTCCATTTTAATTTTTCTTTCTAGTCGAAAAGTCTTTTAGTATTGGTGTGATTTTGGTGTGGCGAATAAGTCACACAGATTAGTTCTGTGGATTTTGATAACCTACCTACCTAAGGGTCCGGCGCCGATTGACCGACGCATAGGGTTGAGATAAAAGATCTCCACTGCTGGCGATCCGGAGCCAGCGTCTTCACTTGCTGCCAGCCAAGGTTCTCGTCAACTGTTCGGATTTCAGCGGCTAGACTACGCCGCCACGAGCTTTTGGGCCTGCCTCGAGATCTTCTTCGATGCCCAACTGGATTCCAATCAAGCGCATCTCTCCAAATCTCGTTTTCATCTCTTCGCAGCGTGTGCCCAATCCATCTCCGCTTACGTTCCCGAATCTCGATTTCTAGCGCCTTTTGATGACACCGGCGATGAAGTTCAACGTTTGAGATCCAGTTGCCAGGCCACCAAGCGCGGATGATGTTCCGCAGGCAGCGATTCACAAAAACTTGCAGTTCTCGCGTCGTCACCGCATATGTGCACCAAGTTTCACACCCGTACAGCAATACGGATTTGACGTTTGAGTTGAAGATTCGGATCTTAGTTCGTAGAGAGATCTGGCGTGAGCGCCAGATGTTTCGGAGACTCGAAAACGCAAATCGGGCTTTTCTGATCCGGGTTTCGATGTCCTTCTTGGTACCACCATCAGGCGTAATCTGGCTACCAAGGTACTGGAAGCACTCCACTGTCTCAACCTGTTGTCCAGCTACCACGAAATTGGAACGATTTTATATGTTGATTTCCATCGACTTGGTCTTTCCGACATTGATTTTGAGACCTGCTGCCTTGGAGCTTCCTGTGAGGTCGTCGAGTTTGCTCTGCATGTCTTGTTGTGTTTGGGCGAGCAAAACAATATCGTCTGCCAGGTCAAGGTCGTTCAGTTGCTCCATTGTTGAAGGATTCCACGGCAATCCTCGGTTTGGTCTACAGTCAATCGATCCAGTCAAGATCTCATCCATTACGATGAGAAAAAGCAGCGGTGACAAAATACATCCTTGTCTCACTCCAGCAGTTACCGGGATTAGTTCGAAAAAGACTCCGTCGTACAAGACTTTGCACGAAAATGTCTCGTACTGTGCTTCGATGAGATGGACTAGTTTCTCTGGGACCCCTCGTCGTCTTAGAGCAGCCCAGATGTTTCGTGGTCAAATGCTTTTCCGAAATCAACGAACACCAGCAGAAGAGAGTCCTGGAATTCGTTTGTTCCAGTATGATTCGTAGCGCTGTGATGTGGTCCACACATGATCGGCCGGATCGGAATCCAGCTTGTTGCCGTCGGAGTGCAGCGTCGATTTTATCCTGGATCCTGTTCAGGATCACTTTGCAGAGTACTTCGAGAGTTGTACGGATCAAAATTATGCCACGCCAATTACCACACTCGATCAGGTCTCCTTTCTTCGGGACCTTTACAAGGATACCCTGCATCCAGCCGGCCGGAAATGTTGCAGTATTCCAACTGACAGCGAAAAGACGGTGCGGCAGGGTCAGCTTTAAGCATTTCAGCAGGAATGCAGACGATTCCAGGCGCTTTGTTGGATTTAATGTCCTTGATTGCCGCTTCTATTTCAGCCAGCGAAGGCTTCCGAGTTGACGCCATTAATGCGACTTACTATTGGCGTCTCGAGCTGCGGATTCTGTCGGCCATCGCTATTTGTGACTCGGAAAAGTTGTAGTTCAGTCCAACGTTTGAGCTGATCTGTTCGATCGGTCAATAACTGACCTGCTCGTTGTTTCAGCGGCATTCTTGCATAAGTCCTTGCACCACTAAGGCGGCGAGAAATATCATATAATAATCGGATATATCCAATGGCGGCGGCTCTTTCTCCCTGTTCGGCTAGGGAGTTTGTCCAGGCTCTTTTGTCTAGTGTATAAGCTCGTTTAACTGCCTTTTCAAGCTCCGCATATCGTAAGCGGGTGGCTGCTTTAGCTGATCCGGTACATGCCTGCTCAATTCCAACTTTCGCCTTTCTCCGATCATCGATCAACCTCCAGGTTTCATCCGACATCCATTCACTTCGTCTTTCACAAACTGTACCGAGAATACCATGGCTCGCCGTAATAAAGGCATTCTTGATTCTACACCACTGTTCTTCGACTGTTCCGTCTGTCGGCAGCTCCAAGGCTCGGGATTCAAGCTGTTCAACGTATTCCCTTTTCACCTCTGGATTCTCCAAACGGCCGACATCGTATCGACACCCGACTTTTTCCTCTCGCTGTTGGACACGTGCAACTCTCAGTCGTATCTCACCAAGGATGAGGTGATGGTCAGATGCAATGTCTGCGCTTCGTTTGTTGCGGACATCAAGGAGGCTCCTTCTCCATTTTCGACTGATGCAGATGTGGTCAATTTGATTTTCTGTTCGGCCATCTCGGGATATCCTTGTGACTTTATGTGCTGGTCGATGGGGGGAAAACGATCCACCGATCACCATGTTGTTGTTGCCACATAACTCTACAAACAGCTCTTCGTTTTCGCTCATCTGTCCCAGACCATGGCGCCCCATGATGCGCTCAAGGTCCTGATTGTAACTAGGAGCCAATCTTTGCGGATTTGTGGATTTGAATGTCACCCTTCGGAATTTTCTCAACCACGCTGTTCAATAGACTGTAAAACTGCTCTTTCTCCTGCAAATCGGCAACGTCAGTTGGCGCATAGCACTGAATCATTGTAAGGTTTCTAACCCGTGTTCTGAATCTGGCTACGATTATTCTTTCGTTTATCGGTTCCCATCTTATGAGGGCCGCGTAGGCCTGCGGGCTTAATAGAAAACCAACTCCTCGTTCCCGAGTAGCGTGTTCTCCTCGTATGCCAAAGTAAAGCTGACTTGCCCAGACTGTGTCTTGTGTTCTCCAGTGTTAGGCCAACGGACTTCGCTCAGTCCCAATATCGCTAGCTTGAGGCGGCTAGTTTCTCTAGCAAGTTGAGCCAGCTTACCTGGCTGGGCAAGGGTCAAAACATTCCAAGTTCCAATTCTAGTCCGTGTTTTCATGCTAAAAGTCGTTGGAAAAGTTCCAATTCGGTTATTTCTTCTCTCAGTTTCTGTAACAATTCAACAGATCAGGAGCAGCAGGTTGTTAGTCTAAAGTCCCTATACCGCGATCGGGCTGCCATCTTGGACTTAGCTGGCGGGAGCCGCATTTCATATATTCAGCCGCTCGCTGCGAGACAGACACTGTTTGAGCCGCCCCTGACCTGGGGAACAGACGCGTGCGGCCACCTTTTCAGTCTGCATGCGACCAAAGCATCCACCTGGGTTGGGTACCCGATCTCCGCTTAAGTTAAACGCATTCCAGCTGGTACCACGGGGAGGTAGAGATAGGAGTTGTGAATAAGAGGTGAAATGACCACTATGGGGTCTCGTGTTGCTCGTGGCTTTTGATTAGGGTTTGAAAAATAATCTTTTGTGATTTTAAACAATGAAAAATTCTTGGCATTTGTAGAAAACACTTTATTCAACGAGTTCACACGTTTTTCACTCGTAATGTTCATGCTAAATTTGTGATTTGCTTAGATGGGGCATAATAGAGCATGTTCCCCAACAACACAATCAAAAGGATATTGGAATTCATGTTCAATTTTTATAATTTTCAGTGTCTCTGATAGAATTTTGCTAAAAATTCTGTAATAATAGACATTTTTCTGTGATTTCGGCAACCTAGGATATAAGGCCGATGTATTTTTTGTCGAATGGTCGTTAGGCCGTATGAACGATAGGACAAATGGTTGCTAGGTTGAATTGATGCTAGGCCAAATGAGTTATCACGCAGAATAGGCCGCCAGCCGAATAGGTTATCCAGCCGAAGACTGTTCGGCCATACGGACGCAAGACGTAATGCTCACTTGTTCGAAATATTGTACCATTATCCTATTCTATCTTTAATCAATTTGGCCTAACGACCATATTGTCTGGGCTTCATTCTGTCGTTTATCCTTTCGGCCTAATATTCATTCGGTCAGATAACCTTAGAGAGTAGGAGCAAATGACAAATGTTGGTGATGAATGCTAATTATTTCGTCTGTACAACTTACATAACTTCAATGTGAAATAGTTTTTTTTTTTTTAATTTTTATCAAATATCAGTAATATTCATAAAGTCATGTATGAAGTAAGAGAATTCATTGGACGTAATTCTTGCAATTATGCATTTATTATCCCAGTTCATCCCAATTTACTTGATAAACTCTATCTGGTATAACATTGGTTGCTTGAGATTTAACAAAAATTAGTTAAATAAAAACTTTCTACAATGCTCCGCAAAAAAACGGTTGAAATAGGCTAATATTCCACAAAATGACAAGCATTCCTCGTTTAATAGTTCGCTTAGATATTATCGTTCTAGACACATTTTCTGTAGTTGGCCCTTTAATATTTTAGGAAGCTTCGAGAAGTAATATCTTTTTTAATTACAAATTTACAGAGATGCGGCCTAGGAACGAAATATTTGTCGGAATCCAAGAAGGTTTCCGATTATAAAAATGTGATGACCAAAAACCGATTCTTAAATAATTGCTCCTAAAAATATTCAAATGTCTCAAAACTTAATACATGCTTCAGGCTTGTTGTACGAAAACTTTCTGGCCAAAAGATTCGTATAAGCCCTTCTTTATTCGACAATTGAAGAGAGATCAGTGTATATGAGCCCTTCTGTAAGAGCTTTAATTTATTAATTTTTTGAAGTCTGTGAACCTTGGGGTACTCTTATGAACATTCTATTCGATAAGTCAAATAGGATAATTTGAAATTTTTAACAGGCTGTCGTAAGATGGAACCAGAAGTCTCAAGAATGACCGAAGTTCGAATGGCATCACTGCCGGCCAGCCAGCCTGGCCGGATTTGCATGTTCCGTTCGTGGGGTCAACATGAACAGTTTTCTGTCCCCTCTCGTTTGGACGCTTAGCGCGAGCGCAAGTTGCAAATAAGCGCGAAGCACAACGACGCGGCACGTGTGATTGAATTCTCGCGGATGGATCGCTGCAACGAATTTTCCACCCCTAGATAGTTGATCAGCGGGCACGCGGTAGAACCCCTTGGAAACAAGCAGAAGCAGAAGAAACAATCTCCCTCTCGGGGCACCCATCGCATAGTGGACTCTTGGGGTTTGTCGTTGTTGTTGTTGTTTAAGTTGACGCTCCTTTGCTCGAAGAGGTTATGAATCACACACAACTCTCCGCGCTCCGCGCGTGTCGTTCTGTCGCTGAGTGTCGAGTGGTGGTTTATGCTCTCCCCCTTCAAAATTCTATCCGGGGGGACCTTAGATTTACCTCCGGCCTACCACCGGCGCGGCGTCGGCTAGGATAGAGGTCTCCGAAGTAGAGTTCAGCTTTTTTTTTCCTTCGTTTATTCGGCTGACCGCTCTGATGCGCTGCGCGTATAAATATGTTAGCGAAAGAACCAAGAAGCCATCAGTCAGCTTTGAACTTTTAACAGTATTATTACTATTTCTCCCAACAAAACTAGGCCTAAACAGTTGAAAAATGAAGGTGCGTAACAAGAATTGTTTACCGAGTGATTTACAAGGATTTTTATAACAAGGATGGATCAAGTGTTAAGCAAACAGTGAAAACTCCAGAAAAAGTGAAAATGAGAATGTTGAAGCACAAAAAATAAATATATGATTAATAGAATGGAAAATGGAATGGAATTCAAATAGATCAAACCAAAGTGACAAAACGTGTGTTCTGTGATTATTGAAGCCGTTAAATCTATTCAACTTTGAATTTCAATTAATATACAAAAAAAAGTTTAAAAATTTTCTTCAATAGAAATGAAACATCTGGTTGAAATCAACATTCCTAGAGTTTTTCGTTCAATGTACAAGAAATTTTCACTGCAATGTTTAAAGGAAATCAATTTTGTTGGTTTCTGTGGTAAAAAAAATATTGAAAGAAGGTTTTTATTAATCCAACGTAAAACATTTAAAATATTGTTTGAAAATTCAAATTTATAGAACAAAAAAAAGTTGTAGATTTGAGTTTTATACGCCTTCGTAAAAATTTATATCTCATAAAAAAATACTGTAACTAGTAGTGCACTTAACTATTCCATAACTGTGATGAGATTTTCGATGTTTAGTTAATGCGAAGCTAAACATTGGAAATTTTTTTAAAAAAAAGAAAGACATTTTGAAAAAACTTTAAAAAGAATTTTTTGTAATATTTGTGTTGGTTTTCCAAATTGAGAACTTCAAAGGACGAATTTCGAAATATTTTTTGTCGTATTATTTCGAAAACAAAATCAAGGCAAGATTGTGAGCTACCAAGCATTGTAATTTCACAAATCAGAACGTCTTTAAATGTAGTTTTATGATATTGGATCTCCTAAGTAAAAAACATCAATTCAGTTAAGAAATTCGAATTACTGAAATTTTAGTTTTGAACTGACAGAAGACTTATCGTGAAAATTTTTAAAATAAAATATGTAAAACAATTCTTATTGATTCTATAAGACGAGAATCGATTTTTTTTATTAGTGTTATTTGTTTGTACTGATCCTTTTTCAAATAAAAAACCTACAGATCAAGATTTTTGCCAATTTTGGTTGAATATTACAATATACCGCGTCGGCTTAAAACAGTCAAATTAGTTTGAAAACGATAACATCTTGTTGTAAAAATCATGAAATAAAATGCAAAAATAATTAACTTCGGAAGCATGAAAACGATGAAAAATAGAATCAAGGTAATAGTTTAAATATCTTATGGCTTTAAATTGATTTTTTCATTTCAAAATTGAATCCCAGATAAAACGTTAAGCTGATTTAGATGTTACAATTTTAAACTAGAAAAAAATTGCAGAAACATAAAATTTTCAAATTAAAATAAATTTGGTTATTCCAACAGAGTGAAATTTCTGAACAAAAAAAAAAGTTTGGTCGTAAAACTATCAAATTTAAATCCTTCACAAATTTAAAAAATTAATCTACACTGATGGCCAAAAGTATTCGACACAAGCTAATGCAATACATTTATATTAAATTACTGTATCATTGAATAGTTTGTGATATTTGTACATTTTTTATAAGAATAGATTCTGTGAGATTTTCTCTATCTAAGGGCATAAAATTCCCTATGCTCAATTATTCTTCCTCCTTTTTAAGTCTCCAAATTATAATTTTTCTCAATAATTATAATAATTTCGTAAACAAATTTCTCAAATTTAAACAACTGAGTCATGATAGAGAAAAAAATCTAGGATATTCGAACTTCACGTTGAAATCTACACTCTGAGCTCAGTTTTATAAATATAAATAAAATTCTGATAAAGTTTTTTCAATTCTAATTAAAAGCTTAAACTTTTTTCCAGATATGGATTTTTATGTTACAATTTCAAATGGGAGAAAATTTCATTAAAATAAAATTTTCAAATAAAATTAAATTTGATGGTTACAACAGATTGAAATTTTTAAAGAAAAATAATTTTGGTCGAAGATTCATCATTTGTCATCATCATCGATTTTCAATTCTTCACAAATTCAAAATTAAAAAAAAATCTGATCTACACTGGTGGACAAAAGTATTCGACACAAGCTAACTCGAGTTGTGATCATCGCATTGATATTAATTTACTGTAACTCTGAATAATTTGAGATCTTTGCATATTTTTTGTGTATAGATTCTGTGAAATGTTCTCTATCAAAGAGCATGAAATTTTCTTCCATAAAACGAAAGGAATGGGATAAAACAACGGAAACTTCAACAGAACACTGAAAGTGTTGAATACTTTTGTCCATCAGTAAAAATCAGTCATTTTTAAATGACAAAAATAAATATGTTGAATTTATTAAAACTACTTCAGCTCTAGCGATTCCAGTTGAATGACTTTCCATGTTTAGAGTTGTTAAAATACTAATTTTAAATTTTACATTCTTGTTTAAATTTCGAAAGAAGACTAGAATAAGATAGATTTTTTATAATGGAAAAAAAACAAAAAAACACCAAGTTTAGAAAAATGCATTTGAAAGCTAAAAATTCAAACGCTCAACCATGTAATAAGCTTTCAATATTTTCGAAGTTTGCAGTTTTGAGCTTCAAAATTATCATTTTTCTTCATCATTTTAATAATTTCGTGAACAAATATCTCGAATTTGATCAGCTGAGCCATTATTAAAAAAAATTAAATATAGGATGATCGAGCTTTACGTTGAAACCAGCACTTTGAGCACGGGTTTAAAAATATAAAAAAAAATCTGATAGAGTTTTTGAGCTAAATTTAAAATGTTTTTATAAGACTATAAGATAGTTTATTTGAATTTTGAGGTAAAGGTACTAGCTCTGAATGTTGAACTAGAAATTCAATAATATTATTTCAAATTTTTTTTTGTTGAAGTTTTGAAAAAAAAACAAATCAATAAACAGTCAGGTTGTGACTCAAATAGAAAAAAAAACTAAATTATACTTTTAAGCATGAAGGTATAAAATGAACTTGTATGAAACAACAAGAAAAAAAAACTAAAGGAAATTTATAAAAAAAATTCGAAAACAAGATGAATTTAAGCAATTGAAATTTGAGACCTTAAAGACAAAGAGATATAAATGCAAAAATGATCTATTATGTTCTATCTATGCCAACTAATTCTTTAAATTTAAAAATTTATTAGGATTTTTTTTTTCAAATTTTTGAAATTTGATTTTTTTTCCATTACGTTTGGCCGAAAACTTAATTTTTCGAAAAAAAAATGGAATATAGTGTAACTCGAAAATTTTAAATCGTGTTTTTTTTAAATGCTTTTATGCTTTTTACCTCATTGGCACCCAGAGCTTCATTGGAGTTTCAGTTTATAGACTATTGGGTATAAAGCAACAATCAAAATAATCGATCATGAATGGTTAGTAAAAAAATTGGCCACGGCCAGGAATCGAACTCGAGTCCTCTGAGTTACCTCATGGACACCTTAATTCGTCAAGCTGAAGCTCCACAATTGAGTTGACTTCATCGAGTTGAATTCGCTGCTCAATTGTACGGCAGAAAATGCTCATCGTGCACCGATAAAGGGTGCTCATTCTGCCCCAGAGGGGTTCTGATTGTGCCCCTACAGTGATCGATTTTCGACAAAACAATTTAAAATGCGTTTTTAAAACGTTTTTCTCTACTTTTTCAAGGTTCAGTCTTGTAGGAAATAGACTTTTTTAGTGTCTGAATACAAAACAGTGATGAAACTCAAAGTAAATAATTTGTTTGATTTTTTTGATTTTGCTTCTTAAACCTTTCTATATCTACCCAAAATGATGAAAAAATAATGGAATATGATCTGTCAGTCCATAAAATCTAAATTTTAAAAAAATTGGAGAGATTTTAAAGATATATTTCTATTACTGAAATATAACTTAGCTTAAATCCTCCCGAAGTCCAATAAAGTAGATTGAAAAGCTCTCTCAAAAACAATCTTTTCCACCATCCCACCAGGCTTTCGTAGTATTCGCCATGGCCATTGCTCTGGTGGCCAGCGCCGCCATCGAGAAGAAGCCGGAAGCCGAAGGTGCCGAGAAGAAGCAGGACAAGCGTGGCCTGTGGGACCTCGGGTACGGATACGAATCTTCCCACGGCTGGGACCACGCCCTGAAACTGTCGCACGGATGGGAAGAACCTCACCACTACAGCACCACCATCATCAAGAAGGAACACGTCGCTGTCCCGGTGGAAGTTGAGAAGCACGTGCCATACCCAGTCAAGGTCCCATACCCAGTGCATGTGGAGAAGCACGTCCCAGTCATCGTCGAGAAGAAGGTCCCAGTCGTGGTCGAAAAGCCAGTGGCCGTCCCAGTCAAGGTCCCATACAAGGTCAAGGAATACATCGAAGTGCCCAAGCCATACCCAGTGCACATCGAGAAGCCAGTCCCAGTGATCGTCAAGAAGCCCGTCTACATCGAGAAGCACGTCCCATTGGTGGTCAAGTCCCACGGTTGGGAACCACATGGTCACTCATACGCTGAGTTCCACTCCTACTAAATAACAACAAACACAACAACAAAAACAAGACTGGTTCTAGCCCCACTCTTAGAGCTCAACCAACTACTCCAGTATACTCTTCCCAAAAAATGCATATGTATTTTATAAACAAAACAAAAAATTCCTACTTAAACAAAAAACAAAAAAGCTCAAGCTACTCTCCCACGCCTATATTGTGATCATCAATGTCTCTGTTTCATCGCTTCCTAGCGCATCCAAATCTAAAAAAAAATCGTGTGAAGAAGTACCTTAAACGGATGCAATATTTTAATTATATAGGTTACATTTTTTATGTTTGTTTGTTTTTTTAAACTACCAAAACCCGAAGCGAGAAAATCTGTTACAAAAACAAAAAAAGCGTAACGTGAGAATACTCAAACTTAAAATGTGAAAACAATCGGGACGACCAATCTCGAGACAGCAGACGAACGGCATTTTTCAACGTGTTGACACCGCGCATACAGTTAGTGTGTAAATACTACATAAATTATTGTTTCCTTTTGCCTACCGGAGTGGTAGGCAAACTGTACAAACAAGACAAAATAAAAACTACCAAAAAAAGCTGAAAACTGATAAAAAAAACATGATTTTTCGATCAAAGGGTGAATATCACAAATTTCATACTATTTCAATTGTAATCCTGCCAATTGTAATGTTAAACCTTACCACAATGAGGAAAAAAGTGAATAAACCGCGAAGAAATTACATTTCTTCCCTGCTACATCAACCAAATCTGTGAAAATGTCTGGAAAATCGATTGGATATAGTTTCAGACGCCACGAGCTTACAAACGGCTGTTCTACCCTCAATTTCCCTTCAGTATTTCAGAAAAATGTATGTTTTCACCTAAAAATTTACCCCGAATAAGACTCATCTTGTGTAGTTTTTTTTTCTGAGGAATCGAATGAAGGCTGTTTGGTCACCGCACGCTTCGGAAAATGAAGTTATGGCTTATATATTCGAAACATGTAGGGGAGTTGAGGGTAAAATAGCCATAACTCCATTTTTCGATGCTTGCGGAGACTTAAATTGCCTGCGTTCAAATCCTCGAGATAAATCACATAAGTAAGGTCTTATTTTGTTCAAAACTTTGAAGTCCCAACTTACTGTTTTCATAATTATTTGAAAAATATAGGGGAAACGTGATTCCTCGGGAAAAATCACACGAGGTAAGTCTCATTTTGTTTAAATTTTGAAGACAGAACATACATTTTCTGAAATAAAAAAAAAATATCGGGGAATAGAGGTAAAAGCAGCTATGACTCCATTTTTCAATGCGTGGCTCATATAACCTTCATTTGATTCTTCGGGAAAACACACAAGATAAGTCTCATTTAGTTTAAAATTTTCAAGTCCGAACATGCTTCATCTGAAGTATATTTGAATGGGGAATTGAGAGTTTAATCAGCCATAACTAAATTTTCGGATGCGTGCGATGGCTCAAACAGTATTTGATTTCTTGGAAAAAAAAATAAACAAGATAGGTTCAAATTATCAAGACTAAATAAGAGTTTACTGGATTGTAAAATCGAATTGAATAAAAGAAAAAGGACTATATTTCCGTTCGTAAGCTCGTGCGGCATCTGCAGCTATGGCCATTAAATTTTCCGGACATTTTCACTTAAAGAAAGTGTAATTGAAGAAATTGAAGTTTCTTAGCGGTTTTATACACTTTTTTCGAAATGTGCATACTGCATAGCTTCCAATCGAATATCCAACAACCAAATGATAAATCACATTTACAGCTTTCATCACATTTTTTTTTCGTTTTGTTCCATCCCTTAGTTTCGGTGAATAATCAAATTAAAAACTGCCGAAAACAATAACAGACTAGACTTGAATATTTAAGAATCGAATCCTTTGAAACTCACTCGAGTTTTCACAAATTATTTTTTTCAATGCTTAACTTCTTTGAATACGGCATTGGAAAAACATAACTGAAGGCATAGAATACGCCTTTTTTTAATAATGCAACATTGTGAGCAGTGAACAATGAACAATATGGAAGTCCTGTTTCATCAGTGGTAATGAGGCGGTAATGAACAGTGATGAATACCATCCTTTAAAAAGTTAGCCCATTTTTGAAGCCTAATAACTTTTATAACTTAACTCTTATCGAAATGCAGTCTTCGGATGAAATATTTTTTCATAATTTAGGCTTTAAGAAAACCCGTTTTTTTTTTTAAATCGGCCGACGGGAACCAAAGATATGGATAAAAAACTGGTTTTTCATTTTTCAATTCGAACAAAATGTCTCAAATTCTCATACAAACTTCAGGCTCGTTGAGCGACCCCTTCCCGTGATTCGATCTTTCCCAAATTTGGCATGAGATCTTGTACTAGGACTAGGATCAATTTTGGCCTACTGCGCATAACATTTCACAGGTTTTGAATTTCCCATACAAATTCGGGGCAGTCTAATGGTCATTCGTCCTCTTAAGAGGTTTATAGCATTTACATTGTAACTTAAATCTATATTTTATCTAATATTCTAGCACTTCTCAAAAAAAATAATAGTTTGTCTTCGTTCATTGCGCTTAACGCTGTCGATGGGTCGTAACTAGTTCCGCTGTTTTGCCTTTCCGTTGCGTATAATCTGCATTCTCCGATGATGTGAGAAACCGTTTGCGGTTTATTGCAGGTGATGCATGTTGTTATTCCTCTAGTGAAGAACTCCAGGTGTGTTAACTTCGTATGCCTAATTCGTAGTCTAGTCAAGGCACATTGTTCTAGAGGGCTTCCTCTATCCTTCCAATGTAGAGTGTTCTTTTTTATCCTTCTAAAGATTTTTTTTTAATAATTTCGATGTTTTAATCGATTTGAACTTTTTCAAAAATAAGTATTCATTATTTATAACAGAAATATCGTTTGCTACTCCTTTTATTAACCCTTTCCTTCCCATGGTAGCACAGGTGATCCACAACTTTGCACAGCTCGCATTTGAACTGGGCGCTTTGGATCAACACTATTTTCTCACCGAATGTGTAGATATGAGTGAAGAAACATTGCACGAAATTTGAAGAAAATCGATTAGCTAGGTTTTGTTTTGGAAGATCAGAGGCTGCAAAAAAGTCGGTTTTTTTTCGAATTTAAATCAAGTCGTCATTTGTATTTCAATAACTTGACAAGTTTTTAAAATTTCCCTCTAATAAAAATACTGATGTGCAGAAGGTTGCTTACGCAAGCAGAATTAAATGATGGTTTACTTAGATTTCAACTAAAACAAATCAATTTTCGAGTAAGTAAAGTGGATCTCTGGTGATACACTGGGAACAAAACGTACTTTTCTTCCTGTGGCGCCTTTCATCAATACTCATGAAAATCGTTTCGTCAAAAAAAAAATCGCTTCAGGATAGTATTTCATTTGCTTACATGACCACACGTCTCGAAATATTGGTAAAAGTTCGTGATTTTTTCGAAAAACTGCATGTTTTGTTTTCTTAGCGCAAAGTGTCATGGCGGCCATAGTTCAACGCAAAAATGAAAATTTCAAATATTTCAATAAATAGACTATCGAGGAATGGGAATACCAATGAAGTTTTTACCAAGTATCACCTCTTGTCTACAACTCCGATTCTCTACCTCCCCGTGGTGCTAGCTGGGGTGCGAGCAACCTTAGCGGAGATAGGGTACCCAACCCCGGTGGATGCTTTGGTCGCATGCAGACTGAGTCAGGGGGCTTCGTACGCGTCTGTTCTCCATGTCAGGGGCGGCGTGCGGGGTGCAACAACGTCCTGGTGGTGTTCGGGACCCAAAACAGCAACATCACGACGGTCCTCCTGCGAGATAGTAGGGTTAGCTGCGGGCCTAGCGAGCCCGTGACTACAAAAAAACATAAGCAACGAACAACGAATAACAAATTTCGGATGGAAATCGGCAAAGACCCACGCGACGAAAAGGGACTAGCGATTGGACACTTGGAACATGGACCTGCCGATCTCTAAATTTTGTGAGCAGTTCCCACGTACTCTCCAACGAATTGAAGAGCCGCAAATTCGACATCGTAGCGCTGCAGGAGGTATGCTGGAAGGGCTCCACGGTACGAACGTACCCAGATGGTCGTGCCATCTACCAGAGCTGCGGAAACACACACGAGCTTGGAACAGCTTTTATAGTGATGGGAAAGATGCAAAAGCGCGTGATCGGGTGGTGGCCGATCAACTCACGAATGTGCCGGTTGAGAATCAAGGGCCGGTTCTTCAACTTCAGCATCATCAACGTGCACAGCCCTCACCTCGGAAGTACCGGTGACGACAAAGACGAATTCTACGCGCAGCTGGAGCGTGAATACGACCGTTGCCCAAAACATGATATCAAAATCGTCTTCGGGGATTTTAACGCTCAGGTCGGCCAGTAGGAGGAATTTAAACCGACAATTGGAAGGTTCAGTGCGCACCAGCTGACCAACGAAAACGGCCTCAGACTTATAGATTTCGCCGCCTCCAAACGAATGGCCGTAAATACGTAGCACCTTTTTCCAGCACAGCCTCCCACACAAGTACACCTGGAGATCACCGTACCAATCGCAATCACAGATCGACAGCCGGCACTTCTCGGACATCATCGACGTCAGATCCTGTCGAGGCGCCAACATCGAGTCAGACCATTATTTGGTTATGGTGAAGATGCGCCCAAAACTCTCCGTAATGAACAACACACGAAACCGGCGCCCGTCCCGGTTAAATATCGCACCACTGAAGCAACCTGAAGTCGCGGCAGACTACGCGCAATCGCTCGAAGCAACGCTGCCTGCAGAGGACGAGCTCGACAAAGCCCCTCTCGAGGACTGTTGGGATACCATCAAGACAGCCATCAACAGTGCTGCGGAGAACGTCATCGGTTATGTGGAGCGATCTCGACGGAACGACTGGTTCGACGAGGAGTGTAGGAGGGTGATGGACGAAGAGAATGATGCCGCCTGGAGGAGGAAGAGCTCGAGGAGCTGGAGTAGCTGCATCGTTCCGGAGAAACACGAAAGTTCTATCAGAAACTCAACGCATCCCGTAAAGGCTTCGTACCGCAAGTAAAAAAATGTGCCGGGATAAGGACGGGAGCATCCTGACGGACAAACGTGAGGTGATCAAAAGGTGGAAGCAGCACTTCGATGAACACCTGAACGGCGCACATGCAGGAGATCAAGACGGTGGGGGAAGGTACATCGCCGGCGTAGCCAACGACGTAGAGGAGCCAATCCCAACGATGAGTGAAGTTAAGGAAGCCATTCGCCAGCTGAATAGAAACAAGTCGGCTGGGAAGGATGGCATCGCAGCTGAGCTCATCAAAATGGGCCCGGACAAGTTGGCCGATTGCCTACACCGGTTGATAGTCCGGATCTGGGACATAGAACAGCTACTGAAGGAGTGGAAGGTAATATGCCTCATCTACGAGAAGGGCGACAAATAGGACTGTGAGAACTACCGAGTGATCACTGTCCTCAATGCCGCCTACAAAGTGTTGTCCCGAATCCTACTCCGCCGCCTAACGCCACAAGCAAACAGATTCGTGGGAAGTCATCAGGCCGGCTTCATGGAGGGACGGTCAACGACGGACGAGATATTCACATTACGGCAAACTCTCCAAAAATGCCGGGAACACCAAGTCCCTACGCACCATCTATTCATCGACTTCAAAGCCGCATACGACACGATCGACCGTAACGAGCTATAGAAAATCATGGACGAGAACGGCTTTTCCGGGAAGCTGATCAGACTGATCAAGGCGACGATGGATGGAACGCAGTGCTGTGTGCGGATTTCGGGTGAATTGTCGAGTTCATTCGAATCACGCAGGGGGCTTCGACAAGGTGATGGTCTATCCTGCATGATGTTGAACGTGGCGCTAGAAGGTGTTATTCGACGAGCGGTGGGCGAAATGCGGGGCACGATTTTCAACAGATCCAGTCAACTTATCTGCTTTGCCGATGACATACATAGATATAGTCGGCAGATCATCTGCGGCGGTGGAAGAGATCTACCGCAAACTGAAACGCGAAGCAGGAAGGATTGGGTTGATGATTAATACGTCCAAGATAACAAGGTCACAGTCGACGGCGACAAGCTGGAAATAGTTGAAGACTTTGTCTATCTCTGCTCACTGGTGACGGCAGACAATGACACCAGCCGTGAGATCCGGCGGCGAATTATCAGCGGAAGTTGTGCCTAATATGGACTCCACAAGCAACTGCGGTCGAGAAGACTTGGCCCTCGCACGAAGTGTAACCTGTCTCTATAGACCGGTTGTTCTCTACGGGCACGAGACATGGATATTGCTCGAGGAGGACCTGCTTACACTCGGAGTATTCGAGCGACGAGTGTTAAGAACCATCTTTGGCGGCGTACAGGAGAACGGAGTGTGGAAGCGAATGATGTATCACGAGCTCGCGCGACTTTACGGCGAACCCAGTATCCAGAAGGTGGTGAAAGCTGGCCGGATACGCTGGGCGGGACATGTTGCGAGAATGCCGGACGACTGTCCTGCAAAACAGGTGCTTGCTACGAATCCGGTAGGAACAAGACGAGCGAGGGCGCAACGATCGAGCTGGTTAGACCAAGTGGAGCGTGATCTGGCGAGCGTGGAGTGTCCGAGAAATTGGAGAACGGTTGCTATGGACCGAGTGAATTTTAGGAATTATGTTCGTCAAGTTATGTCGTGAGACGGAATACTAAGTAAATAAAAAAAATAAATAAAACACTGACCAATAGTTTAATTTTAATGTTGACTGATTCTTGCTGCAAAAATTGGAAATAATTGTTTTCGTCGTTTTTAACTTTAACACTGGACTCCGAAGATCTGGAAATATTTATGTTGTTGCATTATTGGACCTTCAATAACTTGTTGAGTTTATAAATATTCTTTAACATATCATATTGACAAAATCAAACAAAATAACTTTTGTTTAATATATACAGAAAAACGTTTAAATAAAATTATGTTCAATTTTTTGCGAGCCTTCGAAAATCATAATTTTAAAGATTTTGCATAGTAGTTCAAATAAAAAAAAAAAGTTGGCAAAAATTAATAAAAACCTTTTTAGTTAAAGATTGTATGGGGAAAGTTGTGAAAAAAATAAGAAAAGGAATTTATTTTTCAAAGTTTGCTTTTTTTTTCTAAAATTGATAAAACGGGTTTTGAGCTTTTGACTGAAAATTGAATATTTTTCAATATTTTATGAATATTTTTGTTAAAATTAAGTATGGGCTCCGAAATTCCTCTAGGTTAGATATATGTATGAACATTAAAACTGCTGTTTTATGATAAGTTTCATATATGTATGTACACATCTGAGCAAACAATGCTTGATTTACTCTGTCTAAATACTTCAAAATTTTGATTTTTGAACCAAACAACGTTTCACTAATAGCTATCGTATTCAAAATATAGAAAAAACTAGCAGCTAATTTTAAGATTATTCTGTTGTTGAGGCCTGAGGCTTTCACCTATCCAACGGTATATAATTAACCACGGTGATCGGCAGCGTAAGCTATACTTTGGCTTCCGAAAAATAGACAGAGAAAATTGAAAAAAAAAATCATACAATATTGGGTTCTTAACTAAGTAAAACGTTATTAGCTCATGATATTAAGGGTATTTTTCATCTCCAAACTATAAAAAAGAATATTATGTATCACTTCAATACAGATATTTATAAATTTTTAACGATATAGATGCCTTTTTTTAGTTGTTTGAGTTAAGAATCAAAAATCCTATTTTTTATGTTTGTGTTTAAGTTTTCGTTCAAGTTTGTTCCATGAAAGGTGTATACCTAAAAGGTCCTAGAAAATATCTTGATCATAAAGT
This sequence comes from Uranotaenia lowii, assembly GCF_029784155.1. Taxonomy (NCBI): domain Eukaryota; kingdom Metazoa; phylum Arthropoda; class Insecta; order Diptera; family Culicidae; genus Uranotaenia; species Uranotaenia lowii. The sequence goes on along the minus strand of NC_073692.1, from coordinate 186,356,642 downwards.
TCCTTGAATATGGGAGATTCGAGTTCTACATTAATAGGGTATTTCGGGGGAATATGCACCTGCTAAGGGAAATGATCGAGTATGCGGAATACATAACCTGAACACCCGAATACATTGCAACATGTGCTTCTTATTTCTATCTTCTACTCATATTCTGACATATTCTGAAATTCGATTTTTTACAAACGCCTTTAAAAGCAACCTTCGAAATCGTTGGATGTTAAACGCCCCAGTGTAGGCAGATGATGCTCCAAAACATTGGATCAAAACGACTCAAAAACATCACAATATTCACAGTGAAAATGAATTAATTCTGTTATTTAATTAGGAAAAATCTGAAAAAAATATTTTTTCCCAAGTTTATCAACACATAAAAACAAGTGTTTTGTTTACATTTCCCAGTGAAAAAATGAAAATCTTTGAAATTTTTGACTTTATTTTGAACTGTGTCAGTTTCAACCAAATTATTCTGCTGCTTTTGGCTACAAATTTAGTGAACCGGTTCGATTTTCGGTTCACGTTTTTTACTTAAACCCGATCGAAAGTTGTAATTATTATGCATCCTAATGATAATTTAGGACTAAGCAAAGAAAATGATCGGTATATCATTTCGAAATTCGGTCTGTATTCATGGAAAACTGCACTCCAAAATTTAAAATAAAACACGTGGTTTTGTTTACATCTTACCGAACAGCACCTTGAGAGGAGGGCGATTTGTCCAAAAAATCATGGGGGCATTTTAATCGGGTATTTTAAATTTGATAAATCTTCAGTTTACGATGAAACAACAATTTACCACAGTTTTCCATCAATAGATAATTCGAATATATAATTCGAACAACCAACAACCACGGGCATTATGGACAGAAGTACCCTAATTGGTTGTCGTTGACTTGAAAAATGGACTTTTAACAGCTTTTTTGGGGATTTGGGGGGGGGGGGGGGGGGTAGTATGTTTCAGTGCTGCGTAATTTTCATAGAGGGATACGTTGCAGCGCACATAGGAGTACTCCATGGAAAAAGCTGGCCAAAACCTTTTTTTTCTCTTTAGAATGATTGAAAATCTTATTTTCGTTGTTTTTAAGTATACACAACTCATTTTTATCCAAATTTCAAATTTCTTAAATTTGGTCTTTTTGGGCCACTCGCTGCACCCTTATAAAATGTTTGTTTTCAAGCAAATTAGATGCAAACCAGCCGATCAACTATCAAAAATGATGAAAAAACCATTTTTTAAACAAACAAATCAAAAGTAATAAAAAAGTGTGTATAACTCAAAGTAAATGCATGGCATGCTCGCTAAAATTAGGGACAAAAATCGCTCAAATTTTTAGATTTCAAAATAGAAAATAGCTCGAGTTCGCAAGTATGCGCACGATTTTTCTTTTGGACATGTTCAAAGAAGTTACAAGAATTCGTGTGATATGGGATTTTTTTCCCGGCGGAACCCGGAAGATAAACTTCAACACTAATTTGTAAAAAAACAATATGAGTTTGTTCAAAAAATTTTGCACTATTTTGCAGCTTCTCTACCACATCTGTTTATCAAGAAATGAACGCAATTCCAACCACAATTCATTGGTCATATTTAAACTAAAGATTTGTAGAAGAAATTTTGTTAGTAGTTACGTTATTCTGCGTGTTACGCAGCCTGTAATTGTACGTGTTTACACCGAATTTTGGAAGACAAAATTTTTGATTTTGAAACATCAATGTTTCGAGTTATGCCATTACGAACTCATTATACCGATGGTTCAAAATCGACAATACTAATATACAACAACTATCTAACAACCGAAAAACCTTAAAAAAATAGATCTTTTCAAAATTTTGATTTCGAGGTTTTGGCTAGGATTTGGGGTAAAATACTCCTGTGTGCAGCGTTACGATTTGTGACATACGGGGGGAGGGGATAAAAAAAAGTGCACTTTTTGCGTTTATGGATGCCACCTTAATATTTATGCAAATTCGGAATCAGACTTTTTTTTCATTTTTTGTATGATATTATATTGACATGATTCCTAGAAATTGTTTCTCTCAGAACATTTTTTCATTGTTTGGTACAAAAGTGCTAATCCGCCAATCGCTAATTAGTTCGCTAACTTTTTGTTAGCACTTTAACTTTTCCGCTATATTTGGATTGAGCTAGCGAATTAAAAAGTTTCGCTATTTGATGGTTCCGCTTTTTAACCCATTGTGGACCAAATACGAGATATCTCGTTTTCTTGCTTGCCGCGATTATGCTACACACAGAAGCATAACCCGATTGTTACACATTTAAACATGAAACAATATTTATTCTACAATTCCATAACTCCAAGATACTAAAGTTTTGAAATGTGGTTTTCAGTGTTCGGCACAAAAGCGCTAATCCGCTAATCGCTAATTAGTCCGCTAACTTTTTACTAGCGATTTAATTTTGCCGCTAAATTTTGAATGACCTAGCGAATGAAAAAGTTCCGCTATTGTTTGGTTCCGCTAATTGAATACCGCTAATTCTCACGTATTTCTTTTAAACTCCAGAAATATTACTGATGTAAGTACACTTTTGGTCATATATTAAGTTATGGAGACATTTGGTGTCATTCTGAATCCATTATGCGCTCCAGGCGAAAATTGTCACTTCGAATGTTCTAAGTGGAGACGGTAAAAGTATTTAGGGTCATCTCACATTACTGCCACGTGCCACATAGATTTTTTTTCTCTTTAAGCCTTTTTGCCACATTCATAGGAGAAGAACCTATTAAAAGTTTTTCAACAATATCAAACTATTTTTAACATACTTGCACCAGTTTTTGTTTTTGAAATGGTTTAAATATAACATTCCACAATTATTTTTTTTAATTTTACAGATCAGACCATATAAAAATAAGATAAAATCACCATAATATGAATTCGAATTGTTGTTTTTTTAAAGTTCAGTTAGTCCTTGTTTTAAGTTTGAATAGAAATTCTATTAAAATCCACTTTTGAGAATGCCCTTTCAAAAGATAATAAGATCATAAGATTTCGCATTTCTAACACGCTAGTTTGAAAATGGTGTAAATTTGTTGAAGATTTTGCATTAGCCTGGACACAATAGATAATTTGGCCTATGTTTATAAAGTATTTCAGTCCAAAGAATTTATATTTTTGTGATGTTGTTTGAAGTTTTAGTTCATTGTATTTATATTTTCCGGTGTAACATATCAAAGTATTTTTGACATACACATCTGTTAAATCACTGCACTGGCTTGAGCAGTTGACTTCAGTTTGTAGACCAATCTTACTGCTTATGGTATTCATAAATAAATAAAAAAAATGTGTACTGTAAATCCAAAAAACATTAAATTAAAACATTTTAGAATTTTTTGCTAACTGTTGATCAACAGTTAGCGAATAGCGCTTTAAGCCTGAAGCGATAACTTTTTCGGTACATTTAGCGGTTTTAATTAGCGATCGCTGTGTTTTAATCGGTTAGCGATTTATTTAGCGGCGCTAATTTTTCAGTTAGCGATGCCGAACACTGGTGGTTTTTAATTTTCTTTCAAACGCGTAGAGCGACTTTGTTCATGATATTTTTATGGTCTATGTGATGGTATGAAAGTATTCAATAAAATGAAAATGGCATTGAACTGCTTACTTTAGCTGTATAGTTTTTAAAATCGTCATTAGGATTTTCAAAAAATTTGTAATAATCGACTTAACCCATTCGAGACGGAGGCCTTTTCACGGCGTTCGTGTTCATAGTATTTTACTCTTAGATAACTTTTATGTCGTTTGATTTTCTTCAAAACCATTTCCCAATACATTTTGCCTAACATTTGCGGATTCCATTGGTATAAGGATATTATTTTTCCGAGCAATACTAAACACACAATGAAAGATTGTTCTGACAAAGGCACAAAAATTCCATTGCACACACGGTGTGCAATCGGTCTCGAACGGGTTAAGCATTTTAACGTCACGCAAATGCTAGTGTTGTTATATGTGCTTGGTGAGCCGCTCTGAAAAACGTAAACTTTTTTGGTTGTGTGAATCATATAAAGATGTGGGTGAATTTAAGCGTTTTTAATAGAGATAAGTGTCTCTGATTTCTTTTTTTTAACTTCTTTATTTGAAAGGGTGGCGTGCGCAATACCGATTGGGCAGCCTTTAGTATTGTTTGAATGGGTTATTTTGGATTATCAAAATGAAGTTCTGCTAGCATTGCCTTAAAATATGTTAAAAAGGACTAAGATTTCAGATTTTCTACATATGAAAAAGAAAGGCCCATAAAACAAATTAGAGAAACACACTTCAAAAGTCTGAGTTGAGCAAATTTCAAAACATTTTTCGAATAGGTAAACTTTTCAGTTAATCGAAGGTGGGAAGATTAAAATATTGAAATTTGAAATTTGCAGAAGATAATTTTTCGATGCAGTTTTTTTTGAATTCTTTTTCAAAATGGACATAAGAGATAACGTCTGTAAAATTTCCATTAAAACTAAATAATTCACTTTAATAAGATGTACACTATCTAATTGATATTTTACATGGTTTTATTTCAATGAAAAAATCTCAAAATTCCTGTAGACATGACTAATTTGAACAGAAATAGATCTTTTGTGTTTAGTAAATTTTGATAATTACATCTCATCATCAAAATTTATTGATACAAAACGTTTTCACTACTGAGAACATTATAAATTTTTGATCAAAAACAATAAAAATAAACAAATTTCCAGTTTAATTTTTAGTTTTACCAAATTCACGGTGAAATTTTTTTCTACCGTGATAAAATCGAAAAACTACTGTATATATAAATTTTTTATTTGAAGTTCATAACAAAAATTAATCTCATGGTCTTAGCTTTGTCTTGCGCCTTCACATGGAAAAGTAATTTTTCATGAATTTTCAATAAGTCACTCAGACGCAACCAATTTGCAAATCATAGCTTGTGGGGAATCATGGGCAACATAATGTATCTTGGGCCACCTATATTTTGACGTTTTTATACACATTCATGACTTGAAATATCTTTTTCTGAATGAAGAGTTATAAATAGTAGGTATTCTGTCAATTTTATTCAATGCGATAAAGACGAATATAAATCCTAATAAATTTTCCAAAAAGTTCGCGAGCCAAGTTTTTGAAACTATTTAATCATATAAAACTTTCTTATTTATTTCCTCACTTGCGGCGTCACAAGAACAGTTGAACACATCCTCATCGACTGTAAAGGCTACGAAGAACCCCGAAAAAGTACAACATAACAGGGACAATTTATGAAGTTTTGGTTAATGATGCGACAAGGAAAACAATCTCATAAATTTTCTAAAAGAGGGTTAACTATTCGAACTAATTTAAATAGGTTAAAATTTAATTTTAATTAGCAGTAGTCTAGTAGCTGTATTTTTTAGTATTATAATATAACTGTAATTTTTTTTAAAGACACGAATAATATTTCCTCACTAAAAATTGCTCGAAAACTACTAAATGAGTAATGAAATTACTGTTTTGGGTCAACTCATAAACTTTGCATGTTATTTGCTCATTTTGGTGGCCATCGATTCCCTACCATTTTTCAAAATACAAAATAAAGTTACCATTAATAAAACAGTCAAAACTTGAGGGAATAAATTTATTTAAAAAAATGAATCAAATTGCTTAATAATACTATAAGAATGTAGAAATCCATCACAATTTTTTTTTTCATTGTATCTTTCATAATGAAGAAGTTATGGAGCAAAGTAAAAAAGTGGCCCATGATAACCCACTCTCCTCTATTTTAAATATTTTTTCAGTTCTCGTTTTTATTGGTCAACAGTAAGCGGTTAGCGATTAGCACTTTAAGCTTAATGTGATAACTTATTTTGCACATTTAGCGGTTTTAATAAGCTATCACTAACTTTGACTGAGTTATCGATTTAGTTAGCGGCGCTAATTTTTCAGGTAGCGATGACAAACACTTCATTTTATACCATATCTTTTTGCAACTCCGTACCTAAATTTTTCTTTTTCAAAACGAAGTTCGATGTTGAAAAGTCCAGCATTTCTTATTAAAAAAACAGTGGTAAAGAAGAAATAACTGCAAACCATTATTTCAGGTAAAATAAATTGATATTCAAGGGTATTTTCCGGCATTGTAAAAAAATTGGTATGCAACGCGTTGCAAAACTCGATTTTTTTATCATTTGTCTTTATCATTCAACTCGGCAAGCAACGTTAGATAAATTTATGACTGGTGCTGAAAAAGTCCACATTAACTATTTTCATAACTATTTTCATTCATTAAAAAACTATCCATTATCTTTAAATTTATGGGCTTGTGATATAGCTCAGTTGGCAAGTCTGTTGTCTCCTGAGCCGATGTCCGCGAGTTCGAGCCCAAGAGTAAACATCGAACACAGTTGTACCGGATAAGTTTTTTAATATCGATCCGCCAACTGCAACGTTGATAAAGTCGCGAATGCCATAAAGATGGTAAAACGACTATAATCGAAACAAAAAAAATCTTTAAATTAAATTAGTGCATAAAACATCCTTCAAGAATGCCTTCATGTTGTTTATTCTCCTCACATACTGATTCGCAACTTGTAACTTCTTCAGAACCAACCAACAAGCCCAAACAAACAGTGCAAAAATTGCAATCAATTTGCTCAAATAGCGGTCCAAAAGTGCCGCCAAAATTGCTCTCAATCACGTACCGACAAGTCATTAATATTTATTTGGCTGTTTACTTTTGTCCACCCACACGGCGAAGATGGAGTGGAAACGAAATTCATTCAACTCAACCTCATCCATCGATCGACATGTGTCCACGCCGTTGATGAAGACCCATAAATCGACACCTGAAGGGGTGGTTGAAATACAGCAGTAAAGCAGGAAAAAGTGTTTTTAAAGCTCAACTGATGCGCAAAAATAGCAGAAAAACTCACAAACGAATGTAAAATAAAAAAGAATTAAAACGGTCACGATCATGTGCGAATTTCTGCCAAAGACAAACTACAAGGCTATGTTTAAAATATTTTTGACGTTCTGACAATTCTCGAAAGAATTCAAAATTAAACTGTTTTATTTATAAACTGATATAATGAGCTACACATTTCTCACACCTTCAACTGAAATTTTTCACACCTGGTTTTGAATCTCTATTTTCCATATCATTTCTGCCTCCGATGAATCAGAGAAAAAAACAAGAAAGCTAAAATCCGAAAAGATGAAGATAAGTGGAAAAAACCGCCAAGTTATGTCAGAGCGGAAGCATGGAACCATTTTTCATGCAAAACGAAACGCACGACGAAAGCATGCGAAGAGATACATATGTAGGTACCTCTACTTGATGCAGGCAGAGAGCACCCGTGCTGAATGATCAAGGCCAAGGCCAAGGTTTGCTCAGAGGGTCTCTATTTCCACTTGTTTGTGTTGTTTTTTTTCTGCCATCACACTTTTCACGTTTCGTTGCTACAGTGCTGAACGTTGAAATGAGCTGGTTTGGTTTTTTTTTTCACAGGAAAAGAAATTTAATAAAAACTTACACTCGTATGGTACATGTTCGATTTACAGTTGTTAAAAATTTGTTTAACATATTTAAATTCAAACTAAAGATTAAATCTTCCAAGAGTCAAAATATATCAACAGTTTTTATTGAATCTTTTATTGATCGGATTCCGATTTGTGATACAGAAGTTCAAACGACGAAACTTAAAAGACTTGATCTGTTTAAGCGACGAACTTCCGACATATCCAGGCTGATTGAGAAAAAGCTAACATATTCTTACTATTCCGTTCTAGATTTCAATTAATTCTAAAACTATGGAAATCCATGAATGCTTACCATTGTGTGGGAAACCTGAAAAAAATAATAAAGAAAATGTACGGTCATGGCAAGGAATATTTAAAGGTGTGCGGTCATGGAGTAGCAAACAGCACATAAGTTCTCAGTTTAACTTTGTTAGCAGCGTAGTCCAAGAAGGTATGCGTTACTTGTTAGGTCGAATGTAACGCAAAATTTCCTGGCCTACTTAAAGGCGCTTTGTTGGTGAAAGTTGCCAAGATTTTTGTTGTTTTCAGATACTGAATGATTTTAAACAATTTTCAACGTTTGAATCGCCAACTGCAAAAATAAATTATTTGCAGTGCCTGATTATGTACATTTAAGTTTAAACGATAGTGTTTATTACTTTCGGATCGAAACTGAACATAATCTTCCTAAAATAAACACACAAATCTTTGAAAATGCTAAATATCCATAAAAAATATAAAATAAGTATGTTGAGAGTTTTAAGTTTTAAGCAGAACATATACATTAAAAATTTGCTTGAATCAAAAAGTAAGAAGCAAATTATCATGGTAATAATTGCAAAATGCGAATTGCTAAAATATTATTATTATATCAAACCTTTATTTATTGATATTTTTTTCTGATTCATCATTTTAACACATTAATGGATGACTTTTTATTAAAAAAGAATAACATATGTTCAGACAGTTAAATAGCAACATTTTAATTCAAATAACACTACTGAACAGGTTTGAAAACGTTGTTCTGAGCCTGGCTCAACAAAGTTAAACAATAATTTCGGAAATGGTTGAATTATTTCAATACGATTTTGCAAATTTCTTACGAACATTGCTCATTAAGTTCTGGAAGATATTTTTGTTTGATTGAGATAAATTTTTTTTAGAATATTCAGATCTGATGAAATAACAGCGATTTTCCTGAAACTATCAATAAAAAAAATTAATTACATTTCAGCAATTTTACTGCATGCAGTCTTCGATATCACACACATGCATTAAATTATCGTTTTTAAATACCATGGACCAATTTCTTCTAATCTCCAGAAATTTTTTTTGTGAATTCATAACTCAAACATATTTGTATCTTAATTAGTGTTTTGCAATTTGTGGAAGTGAATCGATTTTACTGTATAGATCTTATTGGAGCTTCAAATTTTTCGACAGCGATTTTTTTTTTGTGATCTTCATCTTGATGTCGGATTGCCATCCGTCCCACTTTTCTAGAAAATGTCCCGCCGTCCCACTTTTTTCTCAAAATGTCCCGCTTTATGTGATAGATTCAACCCTCTCCTATTATACCACTTCAAAGTAGGGTAAATGATCTTGAGCGGAACTAATTGGCTCAATTCGACGCAACTCGGAACAGTTGACCAAGCGGTATGGATAGGGGCTATATCCGAACGAAATTTTCTTTAGTTCAGCAGATAGATCTTTATTTCTGCTTCCTAATGATGATTTGTAGAATATTTTAGAGTAAACCCTGATCACTCTAGAGCTGTTTTACTGAAGAAAGAATTCTGATCTTGAGCGGAACTAAAATATGATCTTGAGCGGAACCATTTTGTACTGTCAACATCTTCAATAGCTATCATTCCAAATCCTTGTTTAACTGTGAAAACTTCAATTAAATTTCATCTTTAAAGATTTTAAAGTTCAAAAATTTATGTTCTCACGTAAATAACAAAAACTTAGCCTTCCAAAGTTGTTCTCAAAATATCCGTTGAAATTTATTTCTTACTTCAAAAAAGATTCGCTTTGATTCACTGTTTCTTGAAAGAATAGATTTTCTAGACTCAAATTTTAGTTATTTTATCTCAAAAATTAGGTTCTTCTTTCATTGAAAATTTTTGATAAATTCCTTCTTTTTGTATATTTTAGTTGGGAAAACTCAGTTAACATTGAAATTCTTATCAAACTTTTCTAATTCAAAGTAAGAAATCTTAATAATTTTGGAAATCTATTCAAAATTCAAAAATTCTGTGAAATCTGTGAATATTTCATATTTCTGTGTTCAGTGGTACAGATCCTGTAATAAAAATTTGCTCAAAATACTGTGATATTTCAGATTTTTCTTTGATTTCAGCATTCTTGCTCGAAACAAATTATTCACAGAACAAAGTTTATAATAAATTCCAGATTCTTATGAATGACGATAAAATTAATTCACATTTAAGAAATATGGAAAGCATTTAGCTGCATAGATAAAACATGTATTTCCCAAACCGATTTTCATGAGTTCCAGCTCAAGTCTAAACATCAAACAGTAGGGAATCGGATAGGTTGTCAATTCCAGGCCACCACACACAGGAGTACGTAGTTGGCCAAATGTATTTTTTATTTTTGAAATCAATAAAAAAGTTTATTTTGACTTATCAAACGATTTTAGATCATTGAATATATTTTTTCCGTTTTCATAATTTTTCATAATTTTCAATTAGAAATTTTCTAACATTTATATTACATGAGAGATAATCCAGGTTGGAAAAGTTGAAAATTCGAAAAAATCTAGAATTTTTTTATTTGTTTTTTAAAGTGAAATAACATTTGAATATATTCGAAAAAGAACATAAATTTTACTGAGCTTTAATTCAAAATAAACGAAGCCTTAGGTGACTTCTTTTAGGAAAAAAAACTATCAATATTTTTAAACTTCAAACTAAAAAATCTAAAAAATGCGCGAGTTTGCGTGATTTTTTTCTTTTGCACATGATTATTGAAGTTATCAATTTTCAAATGGTATCAAACATTTTGCCGGGACTTGCTAGGAACATAAACAAAAACACTAATTTGTTAAAAAAAAAATCAACGTTTAAAACAAAAAATAATTAGAAGAATTTTCAAAGCAGGAAACAGAGTCCCTATTATCATCGATTTTTATCTTTTATACTTAAAATTATTTAACATCCCTCCATTGAAGTTCTCCATTTCAAATTTTCATTTTTAGTTACTTAAGAAAATATTTGTCATAGATTTGACTTAGTCGCGCTGATTCAACGATTTGTAGAAAAATTGTATTTCATAAAAATACTAAAGTTTCGACAGCTGCTACAGCTTATAAACAAATCAGATGTCAAAAAAATGACCGGCATATGTTGCAAAATTTATTCAAGAATCAAATAAATATTGTCATAAAAATAACTAATGAAATTTAAATTTTGAGTTTTGGCCAGGTTTTTGGGTTGAGTACTCCTATGTGGCACCAATTGAATCGCTAACCAGATGTGCTTTGAAACACATTTTAGAACTGAAGGAATTTGTGTTTAAAATAATTTGAATATTTGTTTATTGGTATATCGTTTTCAATTGGAATTGCAACATCAAGAACAACCTCTTTAACCGAAAGCTGCTTCTTGGAGGTCGAATAGTAATGGCAATGAAGTTTGATTCTTATTCTGGAATAATGATTTTACTTTATTAGCTTCATTAGTTCTCGAATTATGCCAAAAAATATGTATGAAAGCCTTCCTCCACCTGACCGTCGTCCTTCGGAAAAAAAGAATCGAAAAACATTTCTTGTGCTCCAAAAAATTTAATATTTTGAGTGCCTGGTTTGGTACGCTGTGACACCAATTAAATAAATTTTTAGTTTTATTCGAACTGAATTTTATATTTTTTCTGTCCCTAAAGCTGATATAAGGCCGGAACAAATTTCAAATCCTTCTTTTGTCACTCGGAGTTGGAACATCGCGAGGGGGGGGGGGGAACAATAAAAAATAATGCGAAAAACAAATAAATTGGAATAAATTGCACGAAAGCTTGTATGCAACCAAATTTCATACGATATTATTACATAAACCTATAAATCAAGTATTTTTTTATCGAAAAATTCAATAAAATCAAGAATACAAAATGTGAATTAACTTGCATCTTCCAAAAGTTGGTTCTTTGTCTTGAAATCTTTCGGATATTTGAATTTTTATTTGAAATTTACTTAAAATACTTCAAACTTTATTTATTCCCCCCTTCGGGACAAAAGAAGAAATTGATATTTGTTCCAGCCTAATTAGAGAAATAAAAGGGAGTTGCTTACATTCAGGGGTAAAACCAGCGTGTGAGACATAAGGCATAAGACAGCGCACCTAGCGGTTTATTTCGGAAGCTAGTAGTTCCGCTCAAGATCATATTTTATTTTTAAAAACTAAGCGATTTATTGATATTTTGATGGAAAACTTGTTACAAAAACCCGAATAATGCTTTTTTAAGAATTTTTCTACCATTTAAATCATTGAGAATCAGTTTATAGCGGCCAAGGGTTCCATAAATTGACATTCAAAGTCAGCGTAGATTGATGAAAATTGCAGCAGAAATGCGTATGTTTTTAAATCCTAATAACATTATTTCAGTTAATAAATTTTAGCAAAAATGTCAAGGCTTATATGAAAAGATCTTGAAAAAGTGTTTTTTCAACATTTCGATAAAATTCATAAACAATCATTGCCTAGTTGGTCTATGCTTGATGAAAACAAATCTTATAAAATCGATTTTCGATCATTTTCAACTCCTGTCTTTTTCTAATCTTTTTTCATCCATTTATGATTTTAAAACTAGAAATGATCTTACTAAAAGAACATTAAATTCACCTATAAGAATTTAAAAATCAAATAGTAAACAATTTTATGAAGTTTTACTGTCAACACTGGAGGAAACACCTAAATTTAGCCTCAATTTAAATTCATTGGTCCGACACTGAAAATATTATGCCATTGAAATAAATCTTTTTTTTTCTCAAAATTAGCAGCATTTTTCAAAGTGTATAAAAGACAAGATTAAATAACTAGTTTAGATCTTAACATTTAAGGTAGCCAGGATACTTTTCAGACATATTCTGATCGGGCGAATCCAGAGAATTTTATTTAAAAACCTGGCAAAATCTGGGCATCTGATATCAAAATTTTCAACCCAAATTCTAGGCAATATCCGGACAAATTTGGTCTAAACCACGGAATTATAAGTATATTTTATCATCAAAACACATAATCAGACATTAAGCTTTCGAAAAACTGTTTATGATTATGAAGATTAAAGTTGTGCAAAAAATAACCGTTCTAAAGGGTGATACGGTCAAAATTTGGTCTAGGGAAAACGCGTGTAAATCGGTGAAATCGTTTATTTAAAAAATCAAATTAAATTTCTTTTCAAGTTTCATTAGTATAAAATTCAGGAAAAATATTCAGTTAGACTTCCGCTTTTCCAAATCCGAATTGCCGGGCCTTACTGTTAACCCCTGCCACCTTGACCACCTTCTTCGCCGCAGATAGCCAGTTTGCCTTGAACTGCTGCTCGTCCTTAGCAGTTTTTTTGGACTTCTTTAGGTTCCGATTGACAATAGGCCAGTATGTCTCAAATGGGCGGAGCTCTGGCGTGTTGGGAGGGTTCTTGTCCTTGGGAACCACCTGCACGTTGTTGGCGGCGTACCACTCCATGGCCTTTTTACCGTAATGGCAAGATGCCAAATCCGGCCAAAACAGTACGGAACAACCGTGTTTCTTCAGGAAAGGCAGCAGACGTTTATTCAAACACTTTTTCACGTAAATTTCTTGGTTGACAGTCCCGGAAGCTATGAAAATGCTGCTTTTCAAGCCACAGGTACAAGTGGCTTGTCAAACCAGATATTTCTTCGCAAACTTTGACAGTTTCATTTGCTTAAAAATATCTGCTACCTTTCCTCTTTCTTTTGACGTATAAAACTCCTGTCCCGGAAGCTGCTTGTAGTCGGCTTTGAAGTAGGTTTCGTCGTCCATTACCACGCAGTCAAACTTCGTAAGCATCGTCGTGTACAGCCTCCGGGATCGCGCTTTGGCCGTCGTATTTTGTTTATCATCGCGATTTGGAGTCACTACTTTCTTAAAGTGTTTGGGGAACGTTTGTCGACAGCCAGAAAGTCTGGATCGGGGGGGAAATTGAAAACCGGAAGCCGCTGAGACGACAAAGAGAGTTGCCGGTAGTTTCAAGCGAAACCCTAACCTCTCTCTCCGAGGGGCCGCAAATAAGCTGGGTATATCGTCACAACCGTGCATCGAGCCAAAAAACGAGCCGGATTATCGACTTACAAGAAGGTAGTGACTCCAAATCGCGATAATAAACAAAATACGACGGCCAAAGCGCGATCCCGGAGGCTGTACACGACTATGCTGACGAAGTTTGACAGCGTGGTGATGGACGACGAAACCTACACTGCCGGCCAAAAGTTTGGGATCACCCGCTTAAAAACATGCAAATTTTGATCGTTCATATCTCAGCCGTCTTAGGACATATTGCAAATCTTCTGATCTCATTTGAAAGATAATGGGCAATAGCTATTTTGGAGGTGTTTTGCCCAGAAATAATGTTTTAGTTTTGAACCTAAAACTTAACCTAAAGTTAGAACATTTTCAAAAAATCGCACTCAATATTCAAAGTCGATCATCTCGGGATAGGGTGGACAAAATTTCAAAATTTGAGTTGCAATAGAATCCTTATTATATTTTTCTCAAAACGCAATCAAAAAAATTTGTGCAAAAATTTAAGAATGTTCTTTTAATAATTAAAGCAGGCACTTAAGTTATCGACCAAAAGTTTGGGATCACCCCTCAGTATGGTGTATCGGCCAAAAACATGTAAATTTATCTCACTCATATCTTTCTCATCTAACATCGTATTGGAAATCTAAAGGTTTCATTTTAAAGCTAAGGAAATGCTGTTTTTTCGTAAATTCATACAAAAATTAAATTTTAAGATGATAACCATAAAAAATTTACCCGAAATTAATTGTTATTTGAAAATTCACACTTATGATACTGAATTTTTTATGGTTATCGATTTGAAATATAATTTTTGAATGAATTTACGAAAAAGCAACAATTCTTAAGCTTTCAAATGAACTCTTCAGATTTGCAATACGATGTTAGATGAGAAAGATATGAATGAGATAAATTTGCATGTTTGTAAAAGAATGATTCCAAACTTTTGCCCGATACACCATACTGAGGGGTGATCCCAAAATTTTGGACGATAACTTAAGTGTTTATTTTATTAATTAAAAGTGCATTCTTAAATTTTTGCACAAATTTTTTTGATTGCGTTTTGAGAAGTATAGAAAAAGGATTCTAATGCAACTAAAATTTTGAAATTTAGTCCACCCTATCCCGAGATGATCGGCATTGAATATTGAGTGCGGTTTTTTGAAAATGTTCTAACTTTAGGTTAAGTTTTAGGTTCAAAACTAAAACATTATTTCTGGGCAAAACACCTCCAAAATAGTTATTGCTCATTATCTTTCAAATGAGATCAGAAGATTTGCAATATGTCCTAAGACGGCTGAGATATGAACGATCAAAATTTGCATGTTTTTTAGCGGGTGATCCCAAACTTTTGGCCGGCAGTGTACGTCAAGGCCGACTACAAGCAGCTTCCGGGACAGAAGTTTTACACGTCAAAAGGAAGGGGAAAGGTAGCAGATATTTTCAAGCACATGATACTGTCAAAATTCGCGAAGAAATATCTGGTTTGGCAAGTTATCTGTACCTGTGGCTTGAAAAGCAGCATTTTCATAGCTTCCGGGACTGTCAACCAAGAAATTTACGTGAAAGAGTGTTTGAATAAACGTCTGCTGCCTTTCCTGAAGAAACACGGTTGTTCCGTACTGTTTTGGCCGTATTTGACATCTTGCCATTACGGTAAAAAGGCCAACAACGTGCAGGTGGTTCCCAAGGACAAGAACCCTCCCAACATGCCAGAGCTCCGCCCATTTGAGAAATACTGGGCTATTGTCAAGCGGAACCTAAAGAAGACCAAAAAAACTGCTAAGGACGAGCAGCAGTTCAAGGCAAACTGGCTTTCTGCGGCGAAGAAGGTGGACAAGGTGGCTGTACAAAATCTGATGGCAGGGGTTAAGCGTAAGGCCCGGCAATTCGAATTTGGAAAAGCGGAAGCCTAACTGAATATTTTTCCTGAATTTTATACTAATTAAACTTGAATTAGAAATTTAAATTGATTTTTTAAATAAACGATTTCACCGATTTACACGCGTTTTCCCTTGACCAAATTTTGACCGTATCACCCTTTACATTCGATCCACAACAGTTCATACGAAGCCATGAGGTCCGGGTATGGTAGCGCGCTGCATTGGAGATTTGTCGAAACTAGTAATCTAAGAATGAATTGAAGCACATACTTAGGCAGAAACTGCGGTGAATTCGTGCACCCATGGTGGATAACCAACATACATACATGTCCCGTTTTTTTCGTGAAATGTGACGCTTTTTTCCGAAAGTATCTGGTAAGCTCATCTTAATTGGGTAAATAAATTAAATCGCGGCTTCAGAATTTCAGTTTCGAGGTTCCATTCAAAATTATAATCCTGTGATCTCAATAAAAAAAAAATTTAAATTAACGTGAATGTATTAGTATATGTTTCTTATCAAATATCAAACAATGAGTTTTGTATGTTTTGTAGTTTTAATTCTGATTTTTAAGTGGGAACTTGGATTGCAATAATCAATAATAATAAATGAAAAATTGCAAATTTTTGAATAACGAATAAATAACATCATCATACCTTTTTGGAAAAATTGAGCAAATCGCCGTCTCTTGCTTTTTTTGAAAGCGTATAATTAAAATTATAAATGCTCAAAAAGTTTGATCGATACATGAACCCAAAGTTGAACTAGAAGCATTTCGTTTGACAAAATTGTGATTCTATTGTGTGGTGAGCCTACTTGGTTGAATCATTCAACTGAATCAAAGTAATCGAAGGATTTTTTTAAATTTCATTTTTCTCACTGCAGAAGATAGTAAGTTGCTTCCGAAGTATCGGTATCTGAACTTTTCATTTACCTTGGTTGAATCAAAAGGAATCTTACGATTGAAAATGTGATATTTTAAAATTTAAGTAAACTTGATCCTTTATTCAGGGAGCTCCAACTCTTGGCCAAATTCAAGCAAAATCCAAAGATAAATGGTTCGCGGTCAATTTTTGGCCAAATAAGTTCTCATTTCACAATTTATAAGTGTCATACAAAAAGAATGCTATAAGTTTGTCTACTACCCTACAGTCATGGCATCTTAAAGGCGCAATTTTGAGCTTTTTGAGGCCTTTTCAACAGGCAATTATTAAAAAAATATTATTCATTTCGTTTTAGGCAATGATCAAAATCTATTCAGAAGAAAAATATATCTTTTTAGACTCTATGGATCAACTGAACACATAACAAACTTTTTGGAAAACTCTTTCTTAAAAATATTAGATTTAACAAGGTGTTACTTGAAACTATGGCATTATGAAGTTTATATTATATTTTAACAATTGAAATATTGCAATATAATTTTTTCATGTGGAAAACATCTTAACTCTCCAAAGCTGTTCGCCTTAAAATTCGCTTCGGGGAACTAATAATCAAAGGTTTGAAGAACCTCTTAGCTGAACGAAACTATGATTTCAAAGTAGTCGAAGATTCCTTTGAATTCAGCTACAGTATGTAGTAGCTACTGTAGCTGAATTCAAAGGAATCTTCGACTACTTTGAAATCATAGCTTCGGGGAAATTTTACCTGTAGTTTGTTGGCGTTCCTCTGGTCGCAAATGTTGACCGATTTTGATTCATTGTGTAAGTAGTTTATTCTAGTTTTTTTTTTCAATATTTCAAAACAAAGTAGATATGTTTTACCAGGTTAACAGAAATTGGTTCCGAATTAAAAAAAAAAAAGTTCAAAAAATCAATTTTATTTACAAAAAATGTATAATTTCTGACAGAATTGCTGAATTTAAAGTTTTATCGAATTTTCAAATTGTCAGAACAAATCTTTCCAACGATGTGTAAATAGCAATATCACTTTAAAAAAACCGTTCAACTGTTGCTTTGCTTCGCTGTATTTGATTTTTTTTTTCATTCTTTTGGTTTTTTTTTCGTTTATTTCATCTTAATTTTCATAGAACATATTAAGTCTATCAAAAATCTCAGTTCAGTGAATTGAAATGATGAATATGATGTTTGAAATGTGCGCTTCGGGTCATATTGACCCGAACGGCTTTGGAAGGTTAAAGTGTTAAAAAAAATTTTCAAGTCAAATTTTGTTAAATTTTCCAAACAAAGTGCAATAACTAGAAAAAATTTTTTTCTAATTTTTTGAGAGAAGATCTTTATTTTTTAGAAGGGAGTAGGCTGCGGCCGTGGATGACGGGTGTTATTTTTTTTAGCTGCGAATTTCAATCCCGGAAAAATATTTAATATTTATATATTAATTGTTATTTGTGCTGAAAAATTGTTCGGAAGTTGAATGCTTTGAGTAAACATAGTAAAGATTCTTGTTTGGTAGACGTTCTACATACCTAATTTATTGCCAAAATTGGTGGATGATGTTTAGTGGCCGCTGTAACAGCTGGAGCCGGTGCCGAAGCTGAAATAAAAAAGAAACACAAGATTCTCCCTGCAATTCATTCGTCAGATTAAACATTCGAAGAAGACCCGAATTACATCACAATTTCTATGAAGCTGAAGTCAGAATCTTTGACCAATTGGTTGAAGATACTATAAGGTTCCATCATTGCATACATTCAAATAGTACTTTGAAGAGGAAGGAAGAATGCGCTGAATTCGGTGAGATTGTTCAATTTATAGGAATTTGTAAAACATATCATTATTATTATATTGACAAGTCCTACTTGCCATATAGGATGCCCCATATCTAAAACCCTCCCCATTCCTTTCTGAAACAGTTTCATGGGTCGTATGAGTTCTCTGCACCTAAAGAAGAAGAGTTCTGCTGTTTCAGAACTTTCTTATCATGATAACATTGACTTGCCACGGTGTGCATTATAGTACCTCACTTGAAAATCAAAGCGGCACTTGAAATAAGTATTGAATCTAGATACTTATTTTGGCATCTCGTGTTGGCTTTGATTAACAGTTGTACTTAATGTATCAGCCAATGCAAGATGTGTGTAGTTACCCTCTGCTATGCTATGCCATGCTATGCTATGCTTTTGAGAGAAGATCTTTATTTTTTAATTCAATTTGGCCCATTTTTTTAAAAACATTCGCTCTCCGGATTCGAGATGTGGCTAAGGAATAAAGTCACCCCACGGGTCACGTATCCTCGTGATATTTTTTTTAAATTTGAATTCTTCGTTTCGACTATGTATATCAAACCGATCTCAAAGATTTGAATTTAACAGAAACAAATCCAACAATGAGTTATTCTTGTTATTCTAATTTCAAAATTTTTAGAAAAAGTGATAAGAGTTCATCGTTTTTTTTTTTTTTTTTGGTAATTTTTCTACTCAACCAGAGTAAGAGTACGAGTTCAAAACTAAAAAAGTCCTGTAACAAAATTTTTCTACTAGTTTAAAATAACTTTATCAACAATGTTCAAAATTTATCAAAACAACTTTAAAATTTGAATTTCAAATATAGAATATGTTGTCTAGGCTACAAATATTTTAAATGGAAAGAAGTTGCGACTAAGTTGTGTCAATTTTTGTATTTTTTTTGTAATAAAACTGTTGGTTTTCATTTTGTTTCATAAGACGTAATGAAAGCTCACGCGAGAATTATCCAATGGGATGAAAATCCCATATAATTTTTTTCTTGTTTCGCATGGATGTAGTGGTTAATTTGCATATGCATAATTTCATTTGGGAGCTCGAGTCTTTATGCCAGTAGTGCTTTTCCAATCCTTGGTACAGTAGGTAGGGGAACATGCCCTATTATGCGCCACCTAAGCGAATCGCTGATTTTCTATGTATTCCACGTACAAATTGTGTTGAAAATGGATGCAATCGTCGAAGAGAAGTGTTTTCTACAAATGCCTGTGATATTTTATTGCTCAAATTGCTATAGTTGCTTCAAAAACTTGATTTTTAAAAACCATATTCAAAGCCACAGAACAAAACTGTGTTGCAAATACGCGCCGCTGTGTATTCAATATGCGCCTAGCAGCCGAACACACCCGAAAGCAGCCGAAGACCAAAAACACACCAATACTTACAGACACTTTGACTGAAAAGAAAATCAAAATGGACTAATCAAAATTTTGAAAAAAATGAAAAGTAGATTTTTTGGGCTGAATTAACGCTCAAAATATGGTTTTAGACTTTTTGTTCATTTTCAATGAAAATTGGCCATTTTGAAAAACTAATGCTATTTTCAGCCTTCTACGATTGGCGCGTTATAACGAGCGCATGGGCCGTGATAGAACATACCCATAAAAAGCATACCTTTGCGAGTTCAGTATGATTTTTTAACATAAAATCATAGTTTAGATTCTCCTCTATCGATGTGTCAGAAAATATTGTCTTATTCGTTTTTCTCTGTTTGGTGACACCTTATTGAAAGTGTTTTAAAATTAAGATCAAAATGACGAAAAACCTGAATTGTGAAATTATCACGACACAGGGACATTTTAAGGAAAAATTCATAATTGCCATGACCAATCACAGCATTTAGAACAAATTGGTAATATTTTGCAGGCTTCAAATGTTTCAGATTCTTCAAAACAAAGGTGGCGCGTATTAGCCACATGGCGCGTTATATGAACTTTTCCCCTACACTTTTCATCGCATTTTCAAAGGACATACACCGTCTTAGCCGATTTTACAGACTGAATAAATGAACGTGGACAACTTAAGATTAACATTTAACACCCAGTACCGAGATCGGAATCGAACCCATGCCATCAGTGAACCAGCGATTATCGTCTTACCACGCTAACCACTCGACCACCGAGACGTACAGATTTGCTAAATAGGCATTGGATTTTTACAACCTCTCCTATGGGTGTAGTTTATCGCTATGCAGATATTTTTTTTTATTTTTCCTATCCCCAGTAATCACCTTTTTCATCACCCACACTTCTATTCGAAGAAATGTTAATGATGGTGCCTAACTCGAGGAGCAGAGAAACTAATAACATTAAGATTTTTATTTCTGAACTTCCTAAGATAGCTTAAGGCCCTATTCTTCGAGAATCATCCTAAAAGTAAACTTTCTTCAGTTCTGCATTATTTTCCACAATCTTGGGGGATTTTAAACAGAATTATGGACATGTCCCGATTTAGCCCATTTAGTGGGAAAAATTTTGTAACTGTTCAAAGCAGTTTGAATTAATTGACTTTCTTTTTTCGCCGAAAACATGTTTAAAGAGTTCCTCACCATAGATCAAGCTAAAAGACATGTCACATTACTATTTGAAATAATGCGAAACAACATTTGTCATGGTATGAAATTTTGTATCTTGTCATGCTTTGAATAATTCTTTTCCGAATTTATTAAAGCAACATAATATAAATTTAATTTAAAATAGTTGTAACGCAATAAATTAAGGGACGTTTAGGCCCTGAAAGGGTATGAAAATAATGTGTAGTTTGGTTTTGAAAATGTCTGAAAAAAGTGTCAAAAAGTGTTAGTTTTATACTTATCTTGTTTTAACAATTTCTTGTTCAAAAAACTTTTCAAAATTTGTTTACACTATAAAACTATCACATCACCTATCGCAGTAGTTGTGAAAATATTCCATCGATATTTCATCGAAAAACGATTCAAGTCCCGCTTACGATCTGATGCCAATGAAGATACATATCATACACGCGTATCAATCCTCCTCATAAACCACATCCCGGCATCGAAACTATTCAGCGCAAATTTACTGATTTCCTGCCGTTTCGGGTTTCACCTTTATCAAATATTGATTCAAACCTTGCAATTACTTATCCGCTAATCAGCAGCCACGGTGCGTTCTATTCCGTTTGGCTCGGCTCGGTTCAAGTGCGAGGATGTTGGATTTCCGTTGAGGGAGAAGAAGCTCTTCTAGCGTTCATCTCGCCGAATGCCATACCAAGTTTATCAATATGAGCTTCAACTCAAAGGAGCTAATTGCGCGTCCTGAGAAATACAACATTGATATGTTCGTTCATTCAGCTGCTACAGTGTAAATATGTAGCTGAAATCAATACTTGGAAAGCTCGGTTGCAGAGTTTGTATTAATTAAGTCTGTTTATCAAGAATTTCGAAACCGTATATTAGTGCTGCCTAGCGGGTTCTAACTTTCTCCAGTCAAATTTTAACTGATAGTTTTGTCAGTCGAATTATTTGAACAAAGCTTTCTGCAGGCGGTTACATATGTAAATATCTACATATCTTACATCATACATATCTAAATATCGCGGCTGGGTTTCAAAACCTTGACAAGCGGTTATTTAAAGCTGATATCCATATTGATCCTTTGATTTATATTAGACAATTGCTATCGCGCGAAAATCAAACATGATATTCGTCGACGGCTAGAATGGTGTTAGTAAATATTCATTGGCGAAAAACACGCGACATGCCGGCTTTGCGATCAGTAAACAATGTTATTCGGGCTAGAAAGTGAAGACGAGCCGGTGGTGCTCAATTAGTTTATTTTTTGCAAATTACAATTCCAAACAAATACCTATAAGTTTATTTTTAAAATTAAGTTATAAAAAATATTTAAAAAAGATTAATAATTTTTAACAAAAGCTACAATTTCGGAATAGTTTCGACATTTTAAACTTGAGTTTAAAATTCAGAACTGATTTGAATATAAACCATATGTTTTGACAGAGAATCAATACAATATAGCACTTATCATTTCATGAGTAGCCATAATGATCGTTTTTTAAATAAACATACATAAAATATGTTGAAAAAATATCTTGTTACATAACATGATTATTTTTCATCAAAAAACGCGATATTGAATCAGCTTAAAGATTGTTTAATTTAAGGGATTCTATTTTTCCATGCTTCTTATTAAAGTACAATGTAAATGTAATGTAAATGTAAATGTAATGTAAATGTAATGTAAATGTAATGTAAATGTAATGTAAATGTAATGTAAATGTAATGTAAATGTAATGTAAATGTAATGTAAATGTAATGTAAATGTAATGTAAATGTAATGTAAATGTAATGTAAATGTAATGTAAATGTAATGTAAATGTAATGTAAATGTAATGTAAATGTAATGTAAATGTAATGTAAATGTAATGTAAATGTAATGTAAATGTAATGTAAATGTAATGTAAATGTAATGTAAATGTAATGTAAATGTAATGTAAATGTAATGTAAATGTAATGTAAATGTAATGTAAATGTAATGTAAATGTAATGTAAATGTAATGTAAATGTAATGTAAATGTAATGTAAATGTAATGTAAATGTAATGTAAATGTAATGTAAATGTAATGTAAATGTAATGTAAATGTAATGTAAATGTAATGTAAATGTAATGTAAATGTAATGTAAATGTAATGTAAATGTAATGTAAATGTAATGTAAATGTAATGTAAATGTAATGTAAATGTAATGTAAATGTAATGTAAATGTAATGTAAATGTAATGTAAATGTAATGTAAATGTAATGTAAATGTAATGTAAATGTAATGTAAATGTAATGTAAATGTAATGTAAATGTAATGTAAATGTAATGTAAATGTAATGTAAATGTAATGTAAATGTAATGTAAATGTAATGTAAATGTAATGTAAATGTAATGTAAATGTAATGTAAATGTAATGTAAATGTAATGTAAATGTAATGTAAATGTAATGTAAATGTAATGTAAATGTAATGTAAATGTAATGTAAATGTAATGTAAATGTAATGTAAATGTAATGTAAATGTAATGTAAATGTAATGTAAATGTAATGTAAATGTAATGTAAATGTAATGTAAATGTAATGTAAATGTAATGTAAATGTAATGTAAATGTAATGTAAATGTAATGTAAATGTAATGTAAATGTAATGTAAATGTAATGTAAATGTAATGTAAATGTAATGTAAATGTAATGTAAATGTAATGTAAATGTAATGTAAATGTAATGTAAATGTAATGTAAATGTAATGTAAATGTAATGTAAATGTAATGTAAATGTAATGTAAATGTAATGTAAATGTAATGTAAATGTAATGTAAATGTAATGTAAATGTAATGTAAATGTAATGTAAATGTAATGTAAATGTAATGTAAATGTAATGTAAATGTAATGTAAATGTAATGTAAATGTAATGTAAATGTAATGTAAATGTAATGTAATGTAATGTAAATGTAATGTAAATGTAATGTAAATGTAATGTAAATGTAATGTAAATGTAATGTAAATGTAATGTAAATGTAATGTAAATGTAATGTAAATGTAATGTAAATGTAATGTAAATGTAATGTAAATGTAATGTAAATGTAATGTAAATGTAATGTAAATGTAATGTAAATGTAATGTAAATGTAATGTAAATGTAATGTAAATGTAATGTAAATGTAATGTAAATGTAATGTAAATGTAATGTAAATGTAATGTAAATGTAATGTAAATGTAATGTAAATGTAATGTAAATGTAATGTAAATGTAATGTAAATGTAATGTAAATGTAATGTAAATGTAATGTAAATGTAATGTAAATGTAATGTAAATGTAATGTAAATGTAATGTAAATGTAATGTAAATGTAATGTAAATGTAATGTAAATGTAATGTAAATGTAATGTAAATGTAATGTAAATGTAATGTAAATGTAATGTAAATGTAATGTAAATGTAATGTAAATGTAATGTAAATGTAATGTAAATGTAATGTAAATGTAATGTAAATGTAATGTAAATGTAATGTAAATGTAATGTAAATGTAATGTAAATGTAATGTAAATGTAATGTAAATGTAATGTAAATGTAATGTAAATGTAATGTAAATGTAATGTAAATGTAATGTAAATGTAATGTAAATGTAATGTAAATGTAATGTAAATGTAATGTAAATGTAATGTAAATGTAATGTAAATGTAATGTAAATGTAATGTAAATGTAATGTAAATGTAATGTAAATGTAATGTAAATGTAATGTAAATGTAATGTAAATGTAATGTAATGTAAAGCTTTCTAGAATGCAGTTTAGTTTGGGAACCAATGCTCGCCAAAAAACCTCAACTGCAATACCTTAAACGTTTAACGATCGGCTAGCTGGGGCACCGAAAATCGGGGCACTCTCGGTCTCGAAAAACCCACCCCGGAAATGTTGTCCCAGCAAACGAAGAAAAAAGAACTGCAACGGGGTGCGCTTAGTTTTCGATGATACCGGGCTTGTTTTTAATTGCAAACAAAGCTAGCATGCGCATTACTGTTAGTAGCTGGGCTAAGCAAATCGGAGCTCCGAGTGTTGGGACGCTGACAGCTTACAGTTTTGAGCTGCTTATGTAGAAATTCGCCCCCATGGGCCAAGTTATGTGATCCAGTTACATAGTTACGTCCAAATCTATAAGTACGTGAAGCAGAAGGACCTAACGGCTTAATTTCGAACAATGCATGATGGGCCACTAAAGTTGTGATTACCGATGGCCCACCCACTACTCCTAATAGGGGTTTTTTACTTCTTCAAGCTGCTGCTACTGATGCAATATGGTGGAACTAAATGAACATCTCCGCCACGCCACCGCACTGTTGTTGGCAGGATGGGTGTAGGTGTCATTGTTTGTTTTGATTTTGTTGTACGTTATGTTTGCTGCACATTTTAGTTATATCGAACAAATTGTTAATTGGAAAACAAAAACGTTTGTCCCAGTCCCAGCTTTGCTTTGGTGAGAGCATCTTTTTTCGCTATTTTCCAAATGTTGTTTGGTACGTAATATTCTTGTAACTCATTTATTCAAACGAATGGAATGTGCTAGAGTGGGACTTAGATGGGATGTTATTATACTTTAAGCTTCCTTTGCAGTGAGGGTTTATATGACCTAAACTGTACTATCTCAAAGCGATATCTCAGGAACGGTTCAAGCGAGATACATGATTTTTTCCTGATTTTTCTTTAAATGAGGAGCTCTACAATTTCTCAGTTTTAGATTTTTAGAATCACCCAACAAAATTCCGGTAAATTCCGGTCCGGTCTGGTTGCCCGGATTTCATTGAAAAGCCCGGATTGTACCAGGGTTTATTCCCATTCTTATTTTTAAAACAAACTTAAAAAACAAATTGTGTTGTAATTTTTTTTAATTTTTGCGCCCAAAACGATATGTTTTGAGAAAATTTTATAAAAATAATCATGAAAGGTTTTTTGAACGCCTTAAATAAATACAATCTGCTGATAAATTATAATGAAAAAAAAAATTTTTTTTCCACTTTGTTTTCTTGATTTTTGTTGAGTAATTCCGGATACGTGCCAGAAAAATTCAGGCAAACTCATCTTAAAACCAAAAAATCCTTAAATAATAGGTTTTTTGCATCACAAATATCTTATTTTGTTAAAGCCCTATTGAACAAATCTTGATTGATATGACTTCAGATAGATTGAGAGCTCATATTTAAACAATAAAAGTGCAAAACAGACCACAGCTGGTCTGATTATTTGAAAATTTCAAAAAACTTTTTTTCTATGATTTTATTACTTAATTTTCATGAGGATGAAGACCAAATCTAAGATAGGGGAGATAAGGGCATAATGGTCACCTTAAGGAAAACGCTTATTTAATCATAGAAAACAGCTATTACATGTGAATGACATCATTGTTTCGTGTTCAGACACTCAAATAGTCTATTGCCTGATTGGATGAAACTTGAAAAAGTAGATGAAAACGTTTAAATATGCATTTTAAAAAATTTTGCCTAAAGCTGAAAACCAGTCACTGTTGGGGCATAACGAGAACCTCCCCCCCCCCCCCCCCCTGGGGCAGTATAAGCACAATTAATCGAGGCACAATGAGCGTTTTTTGCCGGGGAATCTAGCAGCGAATTCGATTCGATGAAGTCAACTGAATAATAGAGCTACAGCTTGACTTGTTTTAGGTGACGATTTGGCCTATTGGTAAGGTGTCGGAGAGGTAATCAGTAGACTCGAGTTCGATTCCTGGTCAAGGTAATTTTTTTTCATTTATCATTCATGTTCGATGCATTTTGCACTAAACGGTGAGGCGTAGATTCATCGAACAAAGCAATAATAAAATAATCTAGGTCTGTTTGTAGAATTCAAAGAATTAACACATGCTCATACATTATGTTTCTGGTGTTTTGTTTGACGGATGATGCTATTAGCCGTATAATGTAACAATCAAAAAAATCAATCATGAATGGTATGTGAAAAAAAATTCTCTCGAACAGGAATCGAACTCGAGTCTACTGGTTACCTCTCCGACACCTTACCAATAGGCCAAATCGACAGACGAAACTAGTCAAGGGGCTGTTCACTAATTACGTAAGCACATAGGGGGGGTGGGGGGTTTCACATTTGCTTACGATCTCTTACTAGGGGGTAGGGAGGGTTTCCAAAAATCTTACGTAAGAAATGTTTCGTTGGTTATTCGTCACAGCCATACGAAACCATATTACTCAGTTCTAATTTTTTCCACTACCTATTTTTTGGTGATTTTTGATGTTGTGTTATTCATCTTCTAACGTCTTTGAATTAAAAAAATTCTGCTTATAATTCAAATCAATATGCCACCAAAACACTAAATTTCGCTTTTCATCATAACATTCTTTTAAATTGAAAAATTTATAGTAACAAGAAGGAAAGTGCCGCGTGATGACACCACGATTTGAATCCATTATATTTTAAACATGACGACATCAAGAAAAAATCTTTAAAAATCAATATGAGGCGCTTTAGATAATGAGTTTCTAGACAATTTTTTCTGTGAAAGACACTACCTACTCTAAATTTTACAAACGTTTTACCAGAGAAATCCTTAAACTTTATCGCTTACCACTGAAATGAGTCTGAGCTTTGAGGTTAGTTGACAACGTAACTGTCGTTAAATATTTTTGCGCGAATTCTTGTTGTATTTAATGATTTTTTTTTTAATTTTTATGATTTTCAGAATGAAAACATAACCATTTTTTATGGTATCAGATATGTGCTAACCTGATCCATCTCTCTTTTTTCATAATCGGAATTTAGATTTTATATTATTTATTCGATTTTGAAAATTTATTAAAGAATATTGTTACCCGGAACATGCTGTCTTATAATGTTTTCTATAATCGTTTATGACATTTTGTCTGTTGTTTTGTATAAATTGTGCTTTTCAAATGCAGTTATTAAGTTTTAATTTAAAAGTGGTTTGCTTCGAAGCATGTATTTCACATTTTAAGTATTTTCTAGCTTTGTTTAAAAAAAAACGTGTCGATTTCTCAAAGAATAAAAAACGTAAGATCTTACTAGGGGGGAAGGGGGGTTTTGAAAAATCTAACTTTGTCATACCAGGGGGGGAGGGAGTGTTAAAAATTTCCAAAATTGTGCTTACGTAATTAGTGAACGGCCCCCAAGCTGTAGCTCTATTATTCAGTTGATTTCATCGAGTCGAATTCGTTTTTAGAATATACGGCAGAAAACGCTCATCTTGCCCTGATTAATAGTGCTCTGTTCGCCCCAGGTCGATAAATTTTGGTAAAAACGCATTTTAAAATGAATTAAAGTGAAAAATCAAAAATTTTATTATGGTGAAAATTGAGAAACAATGTGTTAATCATGTTGCAGTGCGTACATTTCAGATCAAGATGATTTAAAGGTCATAAAAGCTTATTTGGTGGTGCTCAAAATTATAATATTTTCGTCACTTGAGAAAAAAGGAGTGCTTATTATGCCCTGGGTGCTCGTTATGCCCTTATTTCCCCTATATCGACTTTAACTTCACTCTTTTGGCTACCCTGAGCACAACTACTCTGAAATATTAAATTTAATTTTTTAATAATATTATTAAAAATCAAATACGACACTTCAATTAGTTCAAGAATTTGAAATCTGCTCATTTAAGCCATTTTATGTTGAAATACGTCTCAGAGAATTTCTGATATCTCTCGATGTATGTTGTTCGCGGTTCATAATATGATAAAAATATCACAAAATAAAATTATAATTAATTAGTTTTCATCGAATTTTATGATTTTATAGATTAAATTATTTATCAGTCCTGTTTATACATATATGCCTATTATGAAGTAAAAAAAACAATGGTTTTCAAGAAGAAAATCAATGATTCTTTTTTCTTTTATTTCCACTCACGACATATTGATGACATCGGAACCAAAAACTTTTTTACTTTTAATGAATCTTTAAACTAGCCAACCTTTAGCTGACAGCTGAGTGAAATTTTAATATTTCAACCAGGATCGTCACGATCTTTGTTCAAAAACGTCATCTTTTTGGACCTTTTTGTGTTTCGGCCCAATTTTCAAATACCAACAAAATTATAATTATTTTTCTTCTTAAATAGATAGGGAAAGTGTAGACGACTCCAAAATGGTATAATTTTGAAAAATCGGTTCCGTAGTTTTGAAGATACAGCCAATATAGTAATCCGGGTCTTTATGACCCTAACCTGCTAATTGTCCTTTTTTAACCGTTAAGGAAGGTTAAGATGCTTCTCCTTAGTTTGAAAATCAGTCTTTTAATATTAGAGTTCAAATTTAACCACAAGAAAAAGAAGAATAGCAACTCATCGTTTTTTGTGAGCAGCAGAAGAAATAATCAGAAAATCAAGAGTATGTACAATTAGTTTGGCGGGCCAAAAGGCCCTAACTTAGGTCCATAGCTCTTTCTCAACCTTTCAATGCATAATGTTGTTTTCAAACAACACTAATTTAAATCCAAATATCTCAGTAACAATAAAATAAAAACATGTAAAATATCAGTTTTAAAGTCTACATCTAATTAAAGTAAATTATTAAGTTTCTATGGAAATTCAAAGGTTGTTATCTCGATTTTGAAAAAGAGTTCGAAGAAAAATGCATCCAAAATTTTTTTTCTGAAAATTCCAAATTTCAATATTTTAATCTTCACACCTTTGATTAACTAAAAAGTTGACCCTTTCGAAAAATATTTTTGAATTTGCTCAGCTTAGATTTTTAAAGTGTGTTTCTCGAAATTGTTTTCTGGGCAAGTAACCCTTTGTTTTTCATAAGTAGAAAAAACAAAATCTTAGTCCTTTTTACATCAGCCGTCAACACGTACGCCGAAGCATCGTATTGTTGCTGTGTGCCTGTAGAAACATTTTACATTATTTATTTTATTCTCACCTGTTTTTCAATCAGCTTTTTTCACTGCTGCTTCTTCTTCTAATACTCTTAAAAACGGAAAGGTTCCACCAATTACGGTCACGATTCCTGACTTCAATAACTTTCGGAAAGAAATCGTAGTTTCCGTCAATGATGTGAAGATTTCTTTTCGGATCGGTCGAAGGGGAACTGCTCGTATATTGGCGGAATCTTTTAATGATTTTCTTAAAAATTTAAATTATTTGAACAATCAAAACACCAATTTTTTACGTACGACAGTAAAAGTGATCGTCCTTTCAAAGTTGTACTTCGTTAACTCACCGGCGATCAAACACCGGATGAAATCACAACCGAATTGAATTCTTTGTTAGATTTTCCTCCGATTCAAGTAATTCAAATGAGGAATAGAACCATCACGAATAAAATCAGTAGTGTTGGTTTTGCTCCTGAGGGGCTGTTCACTAATTACGTAAGCACATAGGGGGGGTGGGGGGTTTCACATTTGCTTACGATCTCTTACTAGGGGGTAGGGAGGGTTTCCAAAAATCTTAAGTAAGAAATGTTTCGTTGGTTATTCGTCACAGCCATACGAAACCATATTACTCAGTTCTAATTTTTTCCACTACCTATTTTTTGGTGATTTTTGATGTTGTGTTATTCATCTTCTAACGTCTTTGAATTAAAAAAAAATCTGCTTATAATTCAAATCAATATGCCACCAAAACACTAAATTTCGCTTTTCATCATAACATTCTTTTAAATTGAAAAATTTATAGTAACAAGAAGGAAAGTGCCGCGTGATGACACCACGATTTGAATCCATTATATTTTAAACATGACGACATCAAGAAAAAATCTTTAAAAATCAATATGAGGCGCTTTAGATAATGAGTTTCTAGACAATTTTTTCTGTGAAAGACACTACCTACTCTAAATTTTACAAACGTTTTACCAGAGAAATCCTTAAACTTTATCGCTTACCACTGAAATGAGTCTGAGCTTTGAGGTTAGTTGACAACGTAACTGTCGTTAAATATTTTTGCGCGAATTCTTGTTGTATTTAATGATTTTTTTTTTAATTTTTATGATTTTCAGAATGAAAACATAACCATTTTTTATGGTATCAGATATGTGCTAACCTGATCCATCTCTCTTTTTTCATAATCGGAATTTAGATTTTATATTATTTATTCGATTTTGAAAATTTATTAAAGAATATTGTTACCCGGAACATGCTGTCTTATAATGTTTTCTATAATCGTTTATGACATTTTGTCTGTTGTTTTGTATAAATTGTGCTTTTCAAATGCAGTTATTAAGTTTTAATTTAAAAGTGGTTTGCTTCGAAGCATGTATTTCACATTTTTAGTATTTTCTAGCTTTGTTTTAAAAAAAACGTGTCGATTTCTCAAAGAATAAAAAACGTAAGATCTTACTAGGGGGGAAGGGGGGTTTTGAAAAATCTAACTTTGTCATACCAGGGGGGGAGGGAGTGTTAAAAATTTCCAAAATTGTGCTTACGTAATTAGTGAACGGCCCCTGAGCTTTATTTGATCCATTTTAAAAAGGATCAAGTTAATAATTTGCAAATTCTTGAAAAGGCTCGTCTTATGTTTCATTGTCGAGTCAAATTCGAACCTTTTCGAAAATCTTCAACCAATTTCCTTCAAAATATTACGCAATGTCGTCGTTGTCAAGCTTTTTGTCACGGCATTAAAAATTGTAGAATGAATGCCAGATGCATGCTTTGCGGCTCATTCGATCATGAAAAATCTAAATGCCTTTTTGGTGGTGATAAGCCACAAACAGAATTTTTCAAGTGTGCGAATTGCGCAGCTAATCATTACTCGAATTCTCTAGACTGTCCCATCAAGGCAAAAATTATTGCTTCAAGGAAAAATCACAAAGTTGTCAGAAAATTTTCTTCTCCTCCTTCCTCTTTTTCGTCTTCACACGTCAGGTCGGAAAACAACCTGCCTGTTCGCGGTCAGCCGGGGCCTACATTGGAATCACGGCTGGGTAATACCCGAAGTGTTTTTAATGTAACCTGTGCTGATTCTGCGCCACAGACTCGTTGTTTATCGTTCTCAGAGGTGGTTGAAAATGGGTTGCCCTCTCCAGGCATAACTAATAAAAATGGGAAAAACCAAGTCTCAACGTTCATGCGAAGGCTTGGGAAAGTCCCCGAAATTCAAATCCAAATACCTGTTTTTCTCCTTCGTTTTCTGATCCTAACAATTTTGTTGATTTGGGTGAGATTACTGAGGAAAAATTAAAATTTTTGCATCAAAATTTAATGAAAATGATGCAACTTATGTTGACAGCAAATTCCATGCTTGAAACTTTCCTAACTTCTTTTAATTATGCTAAGAAAATTATTTAGACTTTACGATTCCCTCATGGATCCAAATAGATGTTTAAATATTATGAATTGGAATGCTAGATCTTTGCTGGCTAACCAAGATGAATTCTTTTTATTTTTAAAAACTCTAAACATACATATTGCTGCCATCATTTAAACTTTTTTAAAGCCAGACAATAACTTGAAAAGCAATGCTATTTTCAAAGTTTTACGAAATGATCGACTTGATCGACAAGGTTGGGGTGTAGCTATTCTCATCAATAGTCGTCTCAAATTTAGACTTCTTTCTTCTTTCAATACAAAAGTCTTAGAAACAATTGGCATTGGGGAAACTTCTATGGGGAAAATAATCATTGTTGCCGCATACTTGCCTTTTCAATGAAGCGGTGAACAGAAAAATTTTTGAAGGGGGATTTACAAGAAATCACCAGAAACAAATCTTAATTTTTTATTATTGATGACTTTAATGCAAAACACCGATCTTGGAATAATATTTCATCAAATTTAAATGGGAATATTTTATTTAATGACTGTTCTGCAGGTTATTATACTGTTGAATATCCTAATGGGCATACTTGTTTCTCTTTAATTAGAAATCCTTCCACAATTGATTTGATTCTAACGGATTTAGACGAGCATTGTAGTCTATTAGTTACTCATGTGGACCTCGATTCAGACCACCTTCCAGTAACTTTTTCTTTATCTCAAAGTCCCATTGAAAACCCTTTAAAATCAACTTTTAACTTTCAAAAAGCTAACTGGGAGCGATATAGGAATTTTATTGAAGGTAATTTAGATGTAAACGTTCCACTGAATTCAATAGAAGATATTGATTTGGCTGTAGAAAATTTAACAACTTCAATAGTCAATGCTAAAGCTGCTAAACAAAAATTTAATAAATCTTTGATCGATGATGATCTTCAGTTTTTGATGCGACTGAAAAACAATCGTCGACGCCAATATCAACGAACTAGGGATCCTTATTTGAAATTTATTTATTGCGACCTTCAAAAAGAGATCAAATGTCGTTTAAATTGTATTCAAAATGAAAATTTTGCAAAAGCAGCAGAGGACAAAAAATCCTACTCAAAGCCATTTTGGAAATTAACTAAAACTCTGAAAAAGCCCCAGAAGCCAATTCCTAATTTGAAAGATGGAGATAAACTTCTTTTAACTAACGCAGAAAAAGCTCAAAATTTGGCCCAACAATTTGAGTCTTGTTATGATTTTAATTTAAACGTTGTTAGTCCAATTGATGCTCAAATTTCCCTAGAATTTGGCGTTATTCTTTCTAAACAAAATGTGTATTGAAGTTCTTATGAGACAAATATTGATGAACTTAAATTGATTTCTATTATTTATTTTTATTTACATAGTATTCCGTCTCACGACATAACTTGACGAACATAATTCCTAAAATTCACTCGGTCCATGGCGACCGTTCTCCATTTCCTCGGGCACCCCACGTTCGCCAGATCACGCTCCACTTGGTCTAACCACTTCGCTCGTTGCGCCCCCGCTCGTCTTGTTCCTACCGGATTCGTAGCGAACACCTGTTTTGCAGGACATTCGTCCGGCATTCTCGCAACATGTCTTGCCCAGCGTATCCGGCCAGCTTTCACCACCTTCTGGATACTGGGTTCGCCGTAGAGTCGCGCGAGCTCGTGGTTCTCTTCTTGATATTGAAAATCGATCGACGAGATGGCCAACAAAATCATCTCTAACTTCAGAGGAAAATCTATGCAGTCTTCCATTACTGGGATTCGTTCTCTTTATAATTAGTTTAATTTAAGGATTGTTTTTAGTTTTAAGTTTAAAATACTTTTGCCATTACAGGATGTTCTCCTACATTAAATACTTGATTGCACTCAGCAAATTTAAGTCTTATAAATAAATTTTTGTTACCTAGTTAACTGTAGGGCTCTGAACAGTTCATTATTGAGCTGAATACCTAATTTAATGTTATAATGTAATATAAATGTAATGATGAATTGATACAAATAAATACCAATTAAAAAAAAACGAGAACCGCATCTATCGATAAATGTGTCTCGGTAGTATTTGGAGCTTTGCTGAGCGATCACATTTCATCTTCTTGTTCGTTCGCTAGTTCAGAATAAGAATCGTCATTTTTCATAATTTAAACTAAGACAAAACATTGATTTTCAAGTTTTTTTTTCTGATTTATTTTTAACAATATCAGTGGAATTTATTATTTCTTCGTGGTGATTTAAGAAATCATTCAACTTATTTTTCGTTTTTTTTGTATTGTTAGGCCGGAACAAATATCAATTTCATCTTTTGTCATTTGTATTATATTTCATGTTCAAGTATTATATTCCATCCGAATGGATTTTGCCACCCATATTAGTTTAAGGTATGTTAATTTGATACTAGGAACTAATATCGCTGTGTTCTTGTTATACTCAGATTAGGGTACTGGATAGGTAGTGTCCGGAATTGGTTTTTGGCGCTGAACAATGATGGTTACGGAATGAACATTTGAGAGCAGGTATATTTTTCACAGAAACCACAAACAATGTTTGCTGCTGTCTGAACTAGAATCAAATTTTATCGACCATGCTTAATCTTCAGCCCGCAACAATGTGGTGTGTTTTATGAGTTGGCAGTCAATGTAACATGCGTAGATTATTGATTGAAAATTGACGCATTTACTAGTTTAATCGAATAACACCTCCTGCCGTGTTTGATACGTAACACGCATTTATTTTGTGATAAACTTTAATTTATTTTTTGTTCGAATTTTTTTTTTCGCAGCCTGTCCAAAACATCGTAGGACCAGCCTTCGGCCAAAGAAGCAAAACAAAAAATCGAACAACACCAACCAGTTGTATTCGACCATGTTTACATGTGAAAATCATGTATCTGATTGACTGGGCCCCCAAAACAAACCAGCGAGGGGTAAAATTTTATTGCAGAACCATTTTATGGGGCAAATTTTTCTGGTGCTTGTTCTTTGCCGCACCGAATGATGTAAATAGACATTTGCATGAGCCGAACATATTTGGCTGGGATGCTTTTTTACGGCGTTATAATTCATGTCAAATGCAGTTCGTTTTTTTCTGCCTCCTGTGAACACTGCTTAAATTATTATTAAACCTTAACAAGTATTTAACTAGTTCCCTAATTAATAATAACCAGAAACGGGAAACCATAAGAGAGAAAACTATTTCTACTCTATCTCCACTTTTAAGTACAACAGCAATTGTACGTTTCCGATTGGAGCAGATTAAAATTATAGGAAACGGAGAGAACGCTCGGAACAAAAGTGCACAAAAATATATTGTGTTCCTCGATAACACGAACCAAATTGTAATTAGTAGAAATAAAATTCTACTCCACACTGCTGTTGCTTCTACTGCTGTTCGGTGGTCCATTTCTACTTCCCTTTCTACTCCCCTTTTCCATCTGGCTCCAGGTCTTACAATCTCTCGAGCACTGCAAAACTGTTCCGCCAAAAAAAAATCTTGTAAAAATGGAAAAACAATTACATGCAATTACTGCACCGAACGAACGTTACATTTACAAGCTCCCTCTCTCTCTGATTAATCCAAACAGAGTGCTGTTGGTGAATGTTTTTATTATCATTCCGTTCTGATGGTAATTTGAGTGTAAACGCGGATGTTGATTATGACTTTAACATAATGCTTTTTGTTTGTTCTTCCGCAGAGGAAAATCGCTCGATACATTTGTTCGGTGGAGATCCGGAGGAAGAGTATTTCGGTACAAATCACTTTTTCAGACAAATCAACTCGTTAATTAATTTAAAAAAAAAATGTAACGTGTACTTTCTGCCCTTTGATCGCAAAATGAAAGGGCATCCCGAATTTTACAACAAACATGCATTAACACGTATGATTAAGCAAGTATCTTTCATTATTGATTTTTAAATGGTGTAATTTTCAGATTTTTAAAGTGTTACCTTACTTACATTCTTTTTTGATTGATTGAGAACCACAACATTTAGATGAATATTTATATGGGAAATCGTTTGTTATAAAAGTAAAGGACCAAATGAGAAATTCAAAACCAGACTCTGACTTTTAAACATTAAATTTAGTTTCAATTTTGATCAAAAATCCTTTTTTAGAACTGCACTGGAAAGACAATTTCAAAATGAAAATAAAATATCAAAATGTAAAGAAATACAAATAATTTTCCAATCGAAACGAAAATTTAAATTCTTTTTTTCTTTTCAAGAGAAATAAATTTGGGTCAAACTTGAAAATTCTTGTTATCTAAAACTCAGATTATGCCTCATCCACTTTAGAATGTAAATATTACAGTATATGAGAAGTTTGACGAATTGTGACTTTTTTTAGGGGATTCCAGAAAAATTCTCATGGTACCTGCATCAATTTCATTTAAGTCATTTTTATTATTGTATCATTTTTTTATGACTGTACGTTCCATAAAAGCTCAGATAAAAAATCCATTCAGGGTTCAAGAGTAAATTTAATATGAATCGCCATACATGTTTTACAATACTTGTAGCTGTGGAAACCTCGTAACGTACCGTAAACTGGGTTAATCTGGAACATTGGGGTAACTTTGATGAATATGAAAATTTTCCACATTATCATCAGAAAGCAAGTCTCAAATTTAAGTATTTACGTTTGAAGCCGTTAAATTGAGTTTCGAATAGACAAAATTCGGTTTGTTTTTTTGAAACTTTAATTTCAAAACCTTTAAATATCGATTAGTTCGAAGGTTTGCAAACAAACACCTCCCCTGATTACGTCAAAGCATTAAGAGCGAACGGGTTGTTTTATACAAAAGTCCAACTTTTTTCCTTTGAATATGTAATTTTATTATGTTTCAATTATGATAGTTGGGAGAAAAAGGGATAATCGGTCGTGTTTATGACAGCTTTGTATAAGTTTTATAGTTAAATTTCGTAAAAATTCATATTTAAATGCTGAAAACGTAAATTGCTTCAAAATCGAAGAAGATAACAAGTTTTGAATACAAGCCTTCAAGAAATGTATCTATTATAATTTTTATATTGGTGAGTTGGAAAAAGTGAGAAGAAGGCAGGAAGGTAGGCAAAGGTGCGATTTTTCAAATTGGGAAAAAAGTCAGCAGAAGTGAGAGGGGAAGGGCTTATGGTTATAGAATGAATAACATTGGCTGTAAAATCTGGGAGCTAAACAGATGAATGCGCAGAAATGGAGAAGGATTGCTTCGATTAGATTTTCTTAGATTTGCCGGGAAAAGCTTAGGTGAAACGGCTGAAAAGCTAAGAAAATTCTTTTTATTTTATTTAATTCACTAGCTGACACGGTGTGCTTTTCTACACCTTCCAAAAATTATTGAAATTTATGGTACCTAATTATTCAACTTTTAATTTTTTGCACAAAATAATCTATCCAATTTCAAAAACATTTTTTTTATCTATATATATAAAAAGCAATTATCTGTTTGTTTGTTTGTTTGTTTGTTTGTTTGTTTGTTTGTTTGTTTGTTTGTCCTCTATAGACACAGCCGTCTTAAGAGCTAGAGATCTGAAATTTGGCATGGATGCTCATTAGGACCAGGAATGATGAAAAATGTTTTTAGATTTTTGGACGACCCCTTCTGAAGAGATGAAAATTTGCACATGAGTGTTTTGAAAGACGAGCAATCGATTACAGTTATCAAATTAAGGGTCAAGGGTCGGCCAAAGGGATCGTCAATATTCACTGATTAATGTTTTTACGATATTGGCGTTATTATTTATCGGATTCTGATGAAAATTTGCACATGAGTGTTTTGAGAGACGAGCAAAGGTGACAGTTATCAAATGTAGGGATAAGGGTCGGCAGAAGGGGTCGTCCATATCCACTGATTTATGTTTTTGCGATATTGGTGTTATTATACATCGGATTGTGATGAAAATTTGCGCATGAGTGCTTTGAGAGACGAGCAATCCATTACAGTTATCAAATTTAGGGGTTTGAGGTCGGCAAAAGGGGTCGTCCATATCCACTGAATAATGTTTTTGCGATGTTGGCTTTATTTTACATTGGATTGTGATGAAAATTTGCACATGAGTGTTTTGAGAGACGAGCAATCGATTACAGTTATCAAATTTAGGGTCAGGGGTCGGCCAAAGGGGTCGTCCATATTCACTGATTAATGTTTTTGCGATATTGGTGTTATTATACACCGGATTGTGATGAAAATTTGCACATGAGTGTTTTGAAAGACGAGCAATCGATTTCAAGTTTCGAATTGCGGATCAGAAGTCGGCTGAAGGAGTCGTCCATATCCAACTTTAATGTGTTTGCGATTTTGATGATATTCTACATTGGATTGAGATGAAAATTTCCGCATAGGAGTTTTGAGGGACGCTCTTTTGCTTTCAAGTTTCAAATCTTGACTCAGGGGTCGGCAAAAGGGGTTATTATCTGTTCACTGTTTTTACGATATTCTCTTGATTGAGCATAGAATTGTAATGAAAATTGGCACATGGGAGTTTAACAGAAAAGATAATTGATTTCAGGTGTCAAGTTTTGAATCGTGGTCAAAAAAAAGGCCGTCCATGTTAGTTGCTCGCTGTTTTCGCGATATTGTCGTGATCATACATCGGATTGAGATGAAAATGTTCAGATGAGCAATTGACTCCAGGTAGCATGTTCCGTGTCAAGGGTCGGCGAAAGGGGCGTCGATCACTGTTTTCAAGTTCCTGACGTTATCTTATATATAAAAATGGAGGCATTTTCTTTGTAACAACATCACGTATGAATGGTCGGTCGGAATAAAGTGAAATTTGGTATCCGAGTGTTTTTTGGGTCAGAGATGGTTTGTATAATAGTTTCAAGAATCCCACTTTTTATGAAAGGGGGGTCCCCATACAAAATTATCTCTTCACATCTTATATATATAAAAATGGAGGCATTTTCTTTGTAACAACATCACGTATGAATGGTCGGTCGGAATGAAGTGAAATTTGGTATCCGAGGGTTTTTTGGGTCAGAGATGGTTTGTATAATAGTTTCAAGAATTTCACTTTTTATGAAAGGGGGGTCCTCATACAAAATTATCTCTTCACATTCTTATATATAAAAATGGAGGCGTTTTCTTTGTAACACCATCATGTATGAATGGTCGGTTGGAATGAAGTGAAATTTGGTATCCGAGGGTTTTTCGGGTCAGAGATGGTTTGTATAATAGTTTCAAGAATCTCACTTTTTATGGAAGAGGGGTCCCCATACAAAATTATCTCTTTTCCCCATCTTATATATAAAAATGGAGGCGATTTCTTTGTAACACCATCACGTATGAGTGGTCGGTCGGAATGAAGTGAAATTTGGTATCCGAGGGTTTTTCGAGTCAGAGATGGTTTGTATAATAGTTTCAAGAATCTCACTTTTTTATGAAAAGGGGGTCCCCATACAAAATTATCTCTTCTTCACATCTAATATATATAAAAATGGAGGCATTTTATTTGTAACACCATCACGTATGAATGGTCGGTCGGAATGAAGTGAAATTTGGTATCCGAGGGCTTTTTGGGTCAGAGATGGTTTGTATAATAGTTTCAAGAATCCCACTTTTTATGAAAGGGGGGTCCCCATACAAAATTATCTCTTCACATCTTATATATAAAAATGGAGGCATTTTCTTTGTAACAACATCACGTATGAATGGTCGGTCGGAATGAAGTGAAATTTGGTATCCGAGGGTTTTTTGGGTCAGAGATGGTTTGTATAATAGTTTCAAGAATCTCACTTTTTATGAAAGGGGGGTCCCCATACAAAATTATCTCTTTACATCTTATATATAAAAATGGAGGCATTTTCTTTGTAACAACATCACGTATGAATGGTCGGTCGGAATGAAGTGAAATTTGGTATCCGAGGGCTTTTTCGGGTCAGAGATGGTTTGTATA
This sequence comes from Uranotaenia lowii, assembly GCF_029784155.1. Taxonomy (NCBI): domain Eukaryota; kingdom Metazoa; phylum Arthropoda; class Insecta; order Diptera; family Culicidae; genus Uranotaenia; species Uranotaenia lowii. The sequence continues at coordinate 186,316,651 of NC_073692.1, read as the reverse complement.
ATAGTTTAAAGAATCTCAGTTTTTTATGAAAGGGGGGTCCCCATACAAAGTTATCTCTTCTTCACATTTCTTATATATAAAAATGGAGGCATTTTATTTGTAACAACATCACGTATCAATGGTCGGTCGGAATGAAGTGAAATTTGGTATCCGAGGGCTTTTTGGGTCAGAGATGGTTTGTATAATAGTTTCAAGAATCTCACTTTTTATGAAAGGAGGGTCCCCATACAAAATTATCTCTTCACATCTTATATATAAAAATGGAGGCATTTTCTTTGTAACAACATCACGTATGAATGGTCGGTCGGAATGAAGTGAAATTTGGTATCCGATGGTTTTTTCTGTCAGAGATGGTTTGTATAATAGTTTCGAGAATCTCACTTTTGATGAAAAGGGGGTCCCCATACAAAATTATCTCTTCTTCACATCTTATATATAAAAATGGAGGCATTTTCTTTGTAACAACATCACGTATGAATGGTCGGTCGGAATGAAGTAAAATTTGGTATCCGAGGGTTTTTTGGGTCAGAGATGGTTTGTATAATAGTTTCGAGAATCTCACTTTTGATGAAAGGGGGGTCCCCATACAAAATTATCTCTTCACATCTTATATATAAAAATGGAGGCATTTTCTTTGTAACAACATCACGAAGGAAAGGTCGGTCGGAATGAAGTGAAATTTGGTATCCGAGGGTTTTTTGGGTCAGAGATGGTTTGTATTATGAAAGGTTTTCCCAATACAAATTCAACTTTATTTGTAACGATTTTCATAAGATTCTATTCGCGAGAACGATACAGTTAAGGACGTGTAGATAAAATTAATCATTTATTACGATTTATACTTAAGAAGGTAAAACGAAGTTTACCGGGTCAGCTAGTTTTACATATAATTTGAAAAGAAAAAATGGCACAAGGGAGTTTTGAGGAACGTAAAATTGGTTACAATTATCGAATTTCGGGCCATGGGACAGAAAAAGAGGGTTTTATTGAAAGTTCAGTGTTTTGTGCAATAATTTTGTTGGAGGCAGTTAATTGATACCAATTTAAGTGTGAAGGTCAAGCAAAAGAGTCGTGCACACAAACAAATAGTACATGTTTCTGCCATAATGTCTAGATTTTGCAACCGATCGAGAAGAAAACACTCTCACATAAATTTTAATAAAAAGTCAATCAACCGTTTAATTTGAATTTCAAGTAATAGTAATAGTAGCGACTTTAAACACTGTTGATTTTTTCCCCAAAATTGTCGAAAAAATGTTTCGAATTCATTTTCTAAACTCATTTTGACGTACCAATGATTTAAAGCGAAACGAAGTTCGTACGGGATCAGCTGGTTCAAAATAAAATTGCAATTCTTTTTAATTTGAAATCTTAATTAAATATTTTAAAATCAAACCATCTAAGAAACATTGTCCGTACACAAAGAAGCTCCCATGCAAATTAGGTTCCATTTTCTCGATTAATTATCGAAATATTAAATATTGTATGAGTGGCCCTCTTCCCACGTTTTATCGTTCCACTGAATGGAGGAAGGGCTGCTAAACTACCGGAAAAAGATTTCTTGTGCTTGAATACTCTCTCATACAAAGTTTGGTTTCGTTTGCTTTATTAGTTGTCGAGTTATGCTCTAAATTTTGTATCGGACCCCTTCTTCCTATATCTATCCCCTACCTGGAAGAAATAGACAAAAATCAACATTCCGTCTATTCAAATACACTTCCATGCCAAATTCTGTCCATTTGCTCGATTGTATGATTGTTCCCATGTCATATGAGGCCCTCAGAGCCAAAGGGGTATAAGTGACAAAATGGTCGATTTTGAGTTAATCATGCCAAACGATTCTTCATATTTCAAACTATATTTGGCGATTTTTTCAGATTTTTCTCATTTTATTTACATACTTTTACGTTCGAGAGCAAAATACAAATTTTCGAAAAATGTATGGAAATTGGCGAAACACAACAACTTAAAAGCGTGTGTTCTCGAAATAAACTTTAATGCACTTATACCCCTTTGACTCCAAGAACCTCATATTTGGTTCCATATGTTAGATAAGTGGTGGGCCCCTTTATAAGTTCTTGGTTTATGCAAAACAATCGTATGTGAGCTCCCGTCTTCTCTAAATGTATCCCCAATTGAAGGAGAAAGAAGTCTCAAATAAGCAAATAACCATTTGAAGTATCCAACTGCTTTCCTATGCCAAAGTTGTTTCCATTTGCTCGATAAGTTCTCGAGTTATGCGAAAAATTGTAAAGGAGCCCCCTCTCTCTCCTTCCTATCACGCAACTGGAAGTAGTACCAAATATTCACAGAAACATTCCTTGTGCTCAAATACCCTCCAAATTTCGTTCCATTTGCCGGGTAAGTTCCACAGTGATGTGAAAAATTGAATGGGAGCACCCTCCTCCCTTAAGATTTTCCGACTAGAAGAACGGAGGCTTTTAAAAATATCATAGGAACATTTCTCGTAATCATATATCTTTCCACATCAAATTCGGTTCTATTTGCTTGATAATTTTTCCAGTAATGCTGAAAACTGTAAAGCAGCCCCCTCACTGTACGGAGGGAGGGGTACCATATATTTTAGAACTATGTATCGTACCCAAATACCCTTCTAAACCAAATTCGAGCAAATAGAATAGTTTTCAAGTTATGTAATAAAAAAGGGGTTAAAGGCCCCTCCCCTCTTTCCTGAATCTCCACTGTAAGAATGGAGGGGTCTGAAATAATCATAGAACCATTTTTCGTATTCCACTACCCTCCCATGCCAAATTTGTTTCCATTTGCTTTATTAGTTCTCCAGTTATGTAAAAAATTGTAAAGTAGGCCCCCTCTCCCCTTCCTATTTCCCCACTGGAAGGGGGGAGGGTACCAAACCGTCATAGAAACGTTCCTCGTACCGAAATACACTCCCATGCCAAATCTGGTTCCATTTGCATGATGAGTTCTCGAGTTATGAAGACTTATCACTTTTATTTAAATGACCTCCTCCCCCCTTCCAGAAAGAGGGAGAGATCCCAATCTAGTATCGGAACCTTCCCCTACCTCCAATACCCCCATCTACAAAGTTTCACGCAAATTGGTTCAGTAGTTTTCGAGTCTATAGGGAACAGACAGACAAACAGACAGAAATTCTTTTTTATATATATAGATTAGGGGGAAGTGTTCCTAAATGCGCATGTTGGGTAATATGCGCATACAGCCGATAGACGATATGGCTAGAGATTCATCATATCTAATCAATGCAGTTTGAAGGTAATACGCTTTTAACACATGGCATGAAAAATTCAATTGTTATATAAAGTCGAAAAAATTTAAAAATTCAAACAAGATTTTTGTCAGTTTTGTTATAATATATTGAACTTTAATTATTGTGCGTACAGGTTCTGTAAACGAAAATTTTAATGGTTTTTCTTTCTTATTCATCTGGTAATCAGAAATTCAACAAATTAAAGCTTTTGGAAAAGCTGTAGATGATAAGATATTGGAATAAGAGACAGGTTCTGAATGCCCATATCAAGGCAGGTTAAATGCCTATATCAAGAAAAATAGATTAGTCTTATAAAATTTGTACTTCCTATCATTTAAACATTAAATCTACGCTCAAATCACGATCTTACAGTGAAAAAAGAAGAACTTCATACTGATCCGATAAAAATACTATTTGAACAAAATATTACCATGACATATGGCCATATGGCATACTTAACTATGTTTCATGCAAAAGAACTAGTGATGTAAAAAATTTCACCGAAACTTCAACTTTGACGTATGCTTAACATCCGTTTCTACCATTTTCAATTAATAAATTTCAAAATATTCCAAGTGTAAATGAAATATAGCTTAAAACATAAATATTTTGACTTCTTTTATTATAAAATTATTTTCACAAAAACCATAAGAGATTTTAATAGAAAAATTGCTCTAACGTATAGAAAACGGATGTCCGCTCATGTGTATATAGTTTTTAGACTCCTATATATTGGAATATGGGAGGAAATGAGTGCTTTCCTTAATATGCGCATATAGCCCGCCTCTCCCCTAGACACATTCTATGCGCTTGTACCGCTCACAAGTGATTTTTTATACGTTAGCGTATCAAAAAATCTCAAACTCTCAATAATTTTGATAATTCAAATCACACAAAACCCTCAAAAAAAGAGATATAAATTTTTTTATATGTTTTATATAACTTCGAAAATCAATATTTTTGTTGGAAAAATTATAAATGTTGACAACTTTTAAATAAGATCTATTTTTTGAATTTTTGAAGCTAATAAATACTGCTTCATTGTGTAGAAGAAGGATATTTTTTTTATATCCAATGGGGTTGTTTTAAAAAGCGAGTGAATTCACGTCACAAAAAAAGGAATTTTTTTAATTATACGAGAAAACTTTAACATCGAAATACAATAAAAAACAAGATCTTCTTTGAAAATGATGAGAGGATTCTGAAACGCTAAATTTTATAGAAATCGGTTGTAATCCAGCTGAGTTACAACAGTGAATTCAGAATGAGTGAATTCACGTCACAAAATTTTATTTTATGTAAAATTGTATAAGAGAAATATGCTCTGAATGCTGTTTTGACCCTCCAGATAGTCGGATTTTTACTAATCGAACATAATTTAGTTGATTTTTCAATTTGTTAACTATTTTCAAATAGAAAACTAAAACATTGAAAAACAAAATTTTCGGTGAATTTTCAAATAAAAACTATGAGAAACAGTAATTTTAACGTATGATTCCCCAATATGTTGCTATTCAAGTGCCAGTCAAAATAAGGAAAAATTTAAGAAAAGATGCTGAAAATTTATGATTCTACAAGTCAGCAAGGCCGTGCGAACGGGGGGGGGGGGGGTTTAGAGGTTAAACCCCCCCCCCCCCATGGAGATTTTTTCAATTAAAATTTTCAGTACAAAAAATGAATTTACCGAGAAATCAGTTGATTCCAAAAGGTGTTTAAAAATAATTATTAACAAACATGTCAGAAAATTGGCTCGCTTCCGGCGGAATTTTGTCTTAAATCACTTTTTAGGCATAAGACATTTCATTTTACGACTGTATATAACGTTCACTAATCTAATCAATTGTGGATTTCGATTTTCAATTCAGTGATCCTTTTGTATTGAAACTCGAATCTTGACACACAAAAACCTTAACTCGTGTTTGGAACGTTAATAAAAAGTGTAACTAAAATTTGAAACAAACCATTTGAACTTTAAAATTCAATTAAAGAATACAAATTCTAAGTACCACAAGTTGGTTACTATGTGACAGGTGTTGAACACTCACGATAGTCAACAGATTTAGTAAAATAAAAACAAAAACCTAGTATCGATGACTTTATTACAAATCACTTTGATTCTTAAAAAAGGGTCAAAGTCATCTCAAATTTTATGCTGGTATGAAACATTTCTCAAGAAACCAATTTCAGCCTCCATTGTATTTCCTGTTTTTCATTCTTCTGAATCCATAACTCCATATTCAAAATAGTATTTATTTATTTACATAGTATTCCGTCTTACGACATAACTTGACGAACATAATTCCTAAAATTCACTCGGTCCATGGCAACCGTTCCCATATTCAAAATAGATTTCATGAATTACTCAAGGCCTCAAATTTCACATTTTTCCAGGTGCAAAGAATTTAAAAGCTTTTTCATTAATTTGGGTCCCTTGAATCCAAATATGCAATTAGGTTTATGTTAAACAGCTTTGGTTTTTGAAATCACTTTTGAAAATAATTAAAAATCATTAAAAAATTTCTTTTTAAACAAAACTTCGAAACATAAAAAAAGAAAGTCAATTATCAAGTTTCCCCAAGATCGCAAGTAATTTTCGTTTCGGAAGAAAAAGATTTAGCGGTCTTCTTCTTGTTCACTTTACTTCATTTATACTATTTATTAAATATTTTACCACTTTTATCTTCAAACCTGGCAAAATCCGGGTTTTTTATTTCAAAATTGTCGTCCAAATCCGGGCAATATCCGAGCACATTTTGTCAAAACCTACTTAAATCACATACCAAGAAAAAAACTTTTTAATTTTTTTTTATCTTAATTAAGCAGCAGATTTTGATTCGTATTTAAGGTTTTTTAAAAAAACCTTTCATTAGTATATTTATGTAACTTGCTCATTTTTTCCATAAATTTCACATAAATTTAATTAAACAAACCATTTTTAATTTTTAAAAAATAATTTTAATATGTTTCTCTTTGTTTTTTAAATTTTGTATTTTTGTTCTGAAGAATAGAAAAACGCAGTTCTACCTTTTGAAAGTTTTTCAGCCTGATAACTGGAAGAATTTGAATATAAAAAATGATTTTATAACTGATTTTGATCACTGGAACTCTTGAAATAACATAGATATTTTTATTTGTATCAAATTATATTTATTCATAAAGTAGGTATATGTTTTGAATAAATTCTTTCGAATAAAGGTTTTGAATAAATAAGTTCAAATGGATTTTTTTCCTTGTTCATGATTTTGCAGTTCAAATCGTGAATAAATATTTCTTAAAGTCCAAAATAATACAAGGAAATTTTTAAACCAAGCCTTAAGTTGAAAATGAAGAAATCGGAATGTTGATTAAGACGAATTATTACCGTTTTGCTGAATAATTTCAAATCTTAATTAATTTTTTACCTGGTTAAAATTTGTCTTTGAATTCGCATTTAGATTCTTTTCAAATCTGAGTGATTTTTTTTTAAATAGTATTTCTATGATTCTTTTGTCCGAAGCATTAAATTCTGGTTTTAAATCAAAGTTTTAAATCGCATTCGTTTTCTGTGTTTTGGGAAAAATTGAAGTTAAATTTGTGAACTTGACTTCTTAGTATTTATTTTCAAGCAAATGTCTAGTTCAGGATAAGGAACATCATTTTAAATACATTATTGATGACTTGCCTGAAAAAGGAATGATTCTTAACCTTGAAAATCTGGATTCTGAATTATAAATTTTGAAACCCCCCCCCCCCCCCCCCATGAGCGGGTCCTTCGCACGGGCCTGCAAGTCAGAATAACAAAATATCAATTTTCGATAGTGAACATAAAATTTTAAAGCTCTTTAGACACATTCCACGCGCTTGTACCGTTCAAAAGCGCTTTTTATCCTTTCGCGTATCAAAAAATCTCAAACTTGTCTATAATTTTAATAATTCGAATCACACAAATTCAACGAAAAAAAAAATGGAAATTGTTTTATATGATTTTGGAAATAAAATTTTTGATTGGAAAATTTCTATTTCTAAAATGATTAATTAAAATATATGGATTAATTTGTTTTGCAATTTTGCTTTTACGTTTTGAATTCAAAAAATACTGCTTCATTATGTAGAAAAAATAATTTGTTTATATTCAATGTGATTGTTTTGAAATGCGAACAAAAACAGTCGCAAATGAGTGAATTCACGTCACAAAAAAAGGAACTTTTGAATTTTACGAGAAAACTTTGACATTTTCTGACATAAAAAATGAGATATTCTTTGATAATGATAAGACAATTTTAAAACACAAAATTTTATTGAAATCAGTTGGAATCTAGCTGAGTTACAACAGCGCGAATGAGTGAATTCACGTCACAAAATTTGAATTTTGTAATTTTTTTTAAGTGAATCTTTAAATGAAGACTGTGAGAAACAGTAGTAATTTTAACGTATAATCCCTCAATATGTTGCTATTCAAGTGCCAATTAAAATAAGGAAAAAGTCGGACTGAAAATATATGCTTGTAAAAGTCGGAACAACCAAATATCGTTTTTAAAAGTGCACATAAAGCTTAGTTCTTTTAGAAATGGGACACTTTCTTTTGCTTATAGCTCGTGTATTAGTAATTCGACATTCAAAATTTTCACAGCATTTTGCTGCCTGTAAAAAGAACTATTGGATCTATTTTTTTCAAAATTTTAAATTCACGCGTTTTTAAGATATTCACGATGCAAGAAAAAAAGAAAAAAAATATATTCTGCACAGCTTCCATCAAAATCCATCATTATCATATTGATAGCTCACAAAACCGTTGATTATTCAAAGAATTACTGTGTGTGAATGGTAGAAAAGTATGCAAACACTGTCAAAAATATCCACAAAGTTCAAATCAAGCATTGAAGTGAAGCACATGATCGGCAACTACGGTTAAGGGTCATCAGGGAAGTCAAAACTCGTACCAGCATTTTTAACTTGAAATAAGCGAAAAACTAAGTGGAAATCGCTGAAATATTTAAAAAAATATTCTCCGAGAAACTGAAAGTGTTGACTAGTAATGAGTCATTTACATCTAACCTCAAACTACAATTTTTTGCTAGTTCCAGAGCTCGTAAGCTGTATAGCTGGTACCGAGGTAAAGAGAAAGGATATTTCTGATGAACGACAAAACTTATGAATTATCCTATTTCAAACAAATTCCAGCATTTGAATCCTATTCCATGTCAGCTCGTGGCAATATCCTGAGCATATTAAAGTATGTATTTGCTGGTTGTTTTGTATGCAATATAATGATTTGCTAAAATTCTGCTCCTGTGGAAAAAAAACGACAATTTTCAAACCAAAAACTTCGGTTTTCGCTGTTTTTAAAAGTCTAAAAAGAGTAATCTTATATACAGATACCTTCTGATACGAAATTGGTCTCAAGTTTGATAAGTTATATGATTTGGCTTTTTTTGGAATTGGAATAACCTTTGATACTTTCTATTTAAAAGGAAATTTAGGTTCTTATAATGGTATCAGAAATATATTTGAAAGCTGGTAGGATGTGCGGTGAATCAATTTTAATAAGTTTGATAAGGATTTCATCCATTCCCGATGCATTGGATTGTATTGAAATATCAGCGTTTATGATTTCATAGTTTTCAAAAACTTTAAATTTAAATCCGTGTGGGTTATAAGCATTATTAAACTGTGTAATCAAGGTGTAACTCTGTTACGCAATATTTAAAACTTATTTTTATTTCTATCTTCTTCAGACTTTGAATGTTTCCAGTTATATGCCAGATTTCTAATAAAAATAGCATGGTTTATTTCGCGATTGAACCACTCATTGCAACGAGTTTTTTTTGTATTTAAGGGGGGAAATCGACTCGTTTGTTTCCAAAACCTATGGTCACCTATGGCCAAATATATCAGGTCATGATAACCAAAACTTTATTAAAATGCACAAAACGCTGCGTAAAGCAAAATTAAAACTTTTTAACCTATATTGAGGTTTTCCACATTTTTCTAGCCCCCATAGTTTAATTTACTAAAAGATTGACTAACCAAAAATTTATTTATATCGACAAAATATAGCGCATGGTAAAATGCAACATTTTTATTTATTTCAGAATACCATGATTTTTCCTTCACTGTTTGTATGTAACGAACAAATCACATTACTACATTTGAATTTATTTTAAAATGTGGTTTATAAAAATAAAAAGGTTCAAAGCAAACCCCCCAAAGCATAACCGAGAATCTCTTGGATAACCTAAAGGAAAACCGCACGATGTATCGTAATTTTCGGCGCGTTAATTCAGTCCATTTTTTGCAATGACTAAGTCCTACCCACTTGCTAACGTGCGCGTAAACAATCGTTCGGCCGGACGGAGGCGCGTAGCTTTAGTTGTAGTAAATAAAACGTACGGGCGCCCTAAAGCAAAACAAAAGCAGGGAGCCTTCAGCAGAAATGCACTCACGTCATCACCGACTTGAGCCGCCTTGGTCGTTGGCCAGTTCTATAATTTTCCGCATTTGGCGGCAAAGAAGGAAATTCAATATCTTCTATTTACATGGGGCGCTGCACACAAACTGTAACACTACTGGGCGTTGAATTTGAAGAGACTCGCGGTACCGGTGATGGTCCAGAGCTTGAGGCGTCTTGTCTTCGGCAGTTGGCTTTATGAGTGATGAATTAGTTTATTATTATACGAGTGAAAATCATATTAATTATAAAATTAGCGAAAACCCTCATCGATGGCATAAATCGGACTGATGGAGTGCTTTATAGAATATATTAAAGCTAGTATGATTTATCAGTAGTTGTAGTTTTTTTTTGTAAACTGATGTTTAGATCAAAAGACAAAGTTACATATCTGTTTGTAAGTTTCAATATGTCGTTCTTAAGCATTACGGTTGAGCATTTGCCGGCCGCCACTAGGTTAGGAAAATGTCATCAAAAACTATTGTTCAAACTGCAACTGAACGAAAATAGTCTGTTACAAACTTCTTTTAATATTTGTATCTTTAAAACTGTTTAATTCTATACCAAAAGAACTAAAGCATTTTCAATCAATTTTCGAATCAGATAGTTGCAGATCCGTGACCTAAATTTTAGTCATCAGGAAAAAACGAGGAAACTTCCAACGACTTTGCACAGAACTGCATAAGACATTCCTCAATTTTTAGTTGATCGACAGTCCCAGTTAACTTGACAGAAATCACGTAACGGCGCAGCACCCCGTCCAGAGGCGCGAGCACAATCATACTTAGTGGGACGTTCGATGGTTACTTTCGTTGATTATCCTAGAAAGGGTGCTTTGTTGAACAGAATCGGACCAGCGCCTGTGTTAAATATTTTCGTCTCGGCTGCTTTAAGCTTTCGTGTTTAATCTGATTGATTCGTTAGAACCGGCGCATTCACTGTAAAGTCATTTTCGAAGATTAATATCATCCATGATGATCGAGTTAATGATCAATCTTGGATAATCAAATTCAAACCAGTTGAAAAACAAAATGATGAATGAATGAAAATACCGTTAAATTGGTTTATCCACGCATACTTTATCCAAGCATATTGATTTAGAAACTTGTATTTCAAATCTCTTTTTGCGTTTTGGACAACATTCAGTTCCGGCAAGAATTTCAAAAATCTACACGCCATTAGAGAGTGCATTCCATGTGTATTACCGCTCACCCAAAGACGAGATCGAAAAATTTCATTTCCTATTGGAGCTAACTCTATGGCAAAAATGTGCTAAAACACTGAACGATGTGCCATAAATGACATGATTGCTTTTGTGACTACTGACATAAAGTATCGAGCTTTTGAGCAAAATGATGTATTACCATTAGAGGAGAAGCAGAATATATGCGTCAATAAATCAGAATACTGATGTTATCGAATATCAACCTGCCAAGTAACACAGATCAAGCGAACTAGCATTTCGATGTTTTATTATGGTTTTATTATGTTTTTTTGTGCAGACGGTTTTATGACGGTTTTATTATGGTCATGCAAAATGCTTATATTCTTGAATCGACCATCTGTTTTCAGATAGTTTTGAAAACGCTCATAAATCTTCCATTAAACATACTGTTTTAGTTATTTAGAAAGAGTTAGGAATGCTATGTTTAAACTATAATAAAATACAAACTTAGAAGTTTGCTCCAAGCTTTCTTTTGCATGTTCTATAATAGCACTCAGTGCCTGATTATTAAACCGCCATAAAACTTAGTGACAGTTCTCGATCAAGATGTCAAAACAGGACACGCTCAGATTAGATAGCACATATTTGAATTGGAATTCCCATTTATACACATTTTTGATAAGTTCTGTGTGTTGATTTTGAGTTAAAATGATAAAAAAATTATAAAAATCTATGAAAACTTCGAATTACCGGAAGTGGAATGAACAACTCTATAATATGAGTATTGAGTGAAAGCTGTAAATAACTGAAAATATCATGAAACCTTCTTAATATTGTTATTAGGTGAAAGTAATAAACGAGTAGAAGTCGAATTTCGTTGTCCGTCGCCATCTTAAATTCCAAGATGGCGGCTACTACTCAACTTGAAAATACTGTAAATGACTGAAAATCGCCTCAAACCCTTACAATATGGGTATTAGATGAAAGAGATGAACCAGTAAAAGTCGAAGTTTGTTATTTGAAGCCATCCAAATTCAAGATGGCGGTTTCCCCTTAACTTTAAAATGTTGTATATGACTTATAATCGTATGAAACCCCAACAATATTGGTATTGTGTGAAAGGGCTAAACGAGTAGTAGTCGATTTTCTCTTTTCGCTTTTCTCTGAAATGCTTTAAGTGACTCAAAATCGCACAAAACAACCACAATACAGACCCCGATCGTTTTTGGCAACATTCGATTTCACCAACATCCGATTTTGCCACATGTCCCTAAATCAAACAAATAACAGAAACAACATTACCTTATAGTTTTCGCTATAATAGGACCAATACAATTTAGACATATTAGCATGATAGACATAATACAATTACATAAATAACAAATATGGCAAAAAACAAAAACTATCGACAAAACACGAAAAGTGCTAAATGCATAAAAAATATGATAAAAAATGTAGTACTAAGAAAAAACAAATTTTACCAGATCATATCTCAATAATGCAATCATCATTCATCAACCATTATGGTTGCTGGGAAAAATCAAAATAAAACTCCGAGAACTCACAGAATCGAAAAAAACAAAAATTCCTAACATGTTTAATAATAGCTTTTTAAAAGCTTTGGTGACTAACATTGATGACCAACCATGATATGTCATGATAACGTTTCTAGGGTAGGACCAAATAGCCTAATTTTGGCTTTATTAGAGTCCAGGTGTATCATAGAATGCGCTTTAGCTTTTTATGAAGATTAATGCTATAGTCCAAACGAAATTTTGCTGACCATAATAAAGCTAAAATTGTTACTTGGGCTGTATACACATCTCAGGTGGCGATGGAAATCCCGTGCTAAGTGTTAGTAAAAGTTTTTTTTTTGTAAACATTGTAACCATGCCAATTCGTGACGTCAGTTTCATTTTCGAACAAACAACCATCATCGCTGTACCAGTGAAAACTAGGTTCTCGTCCATAGTACATGGAAAATAACAGGTAGGCCATTGCGCTTAACCTCAATTGAAAGCTCCGTGTATGTACACAGCATACTTGCATACCAACAAAAATAGTTATGAAAATTTGGCAGTTTTATATGGAATGGCAATCAAAATTATTAATTTCTCCGTCAATAGTCATTCAATTCCTTTGAAAAGGGCCTCAGATTAAAGATTGATTCTTCAGGCTCATCGGAAACTATTTTTTGCTTTGGACTTTCGGATCTGAACCATAAATAATGCGCATTCAAAGCAAAATTTTCTTCACCGTCCCTCTTTTTTGAGAGCAAACAATCAAATATTTCCTTCTGTCTATGTTCAAAATTTAATAAAGATGTAAAATATTTCACATTTCTGTGATAAAAAATCAATTTGTTTCAATTTTTGTTCAAACTGCGCAAGAAAAAGACCACACAAGGCAAAATAACCACCACATTTTAGTTTTAAATCGACCAAAAGCCCGTTGCATATTACTTTAAGCGATTTTAAAAAGCCAAATATTGTTCGTTGCATTACAATGCATCAATGCATATTTTTTTCATAATTTTAATGATTGTCAATTTTAAGAAAAAAATGATTTTTTGAAAAATTCCATACATTTGCCAGTTTTTTCATAACTATTTTTGGGACCTCTTACCAAGACGTTGAAAGAGAGCTGAATAGCCTACCTTGTATATTTCAAAGTACTATGGTTCTCGTCTAGGATACTTAAACATCCTGGCAAGTGACTTAGGTTTGTTTACCTTTTTACTTTTTGAATAACGAGTTCTGAAATGGTGTGCGTGTTTGTTCATCACCTTCTTTGTACCACATTGATCGAATATTTCAACAAATATGTGTATAATAATTATATACCTACACATGACCATTTCTTTGTTTAAATCTCTTACAGTTTTCGAGAAAACGATTTTTTTTTAAAAGACATACACCGTCTTAGCCAATTTAGGCTTTACAGACTGAATTAATGACGTGGAAAACTTAAGATTAACATTTAACACCCAGTACCGAGATGGGAATCGAACCCATGCCATCAATGGACCAGCAATTACCATCTTACCACGCTAACCACTCGACCACCGAGACGTACGATTTTATATGTCCCATTATGTCTAAGCACAACCCTGTTCATTCCTGATGACATTTAAATAGTTGATTTCTGCTGAGTGTTGTTGTTTAACTTGAAAATCTGGTAGCTTACGGCTCCACTTTACATAATTTTCGTGAAAATGAGAAGCATTTCCAGCTCAAAAAGATCGTGCACAAATGACGTACTATACACAAAGTTTCGCTGAGTCAGTTGACGAAAATGGAAGTTAGCATTGGAGCGGTCTGAAATTCGATTCGGGAGTACGGAGAGGAAAGCAGCTTCGTGGAAAAGTGCTTTTAAATTAATTGATTAACTACGGTGTGGAAAATCGTTGTGCTTTATCACCAGAAAATTCAGATACAGCTGTTTATGTCCGAGAATGCCTGAACCGTTGCCTGCTGTCCATGATCCGCAAACATGATCACCCACTACTGTTTTGGTCGGGTTCGTCAGTTCACTACTGGCACAATGTCTTGGCACAAATCCAACTAAGTACAGATCGTATCGAATGAGATGAATCTGAAAATCTGAAATTGAAAGGTACTTGGAACGCACAAAAATGTTCTATGCTACTTTTTGAGACTTTTTATGTTCGTTCAGAAGTCCAATTCAAGCACTTATATTCATTTCTCTCGATGACTTTTTATTCAACCAAATGTGAACTTCTGATGCACAAGATAAGGTATCCATGTGATTTTTGGTTACTTGGGTGGTACATTCACTTTATATGTTCTAAAATATGCCTCCAGTATGCTATATAGCTCAAAATTACGGGAATTATATTTCAAACAATGAGGAACAAGTTAGTAGAAGCTTGCAATGCTGTACAAGTTTACTGTGGTAAGATGTTTGCATGTGTGATTTTTTCGCATTTCGTTAATATTTTGTGTTTGGTGCAGGGTTCACTATACACTACAGTGAGCGATATATTTAACCTCTCTCTCCGAGATGCCGCAAATAAGCTGGGTGTATCGTCTACAACCGTGCATCGAGCCAAAAAACGACCCGGACTATCGACTTACAAGAAGGTAGTGACTCCAAATCGCGATGATAAACAAAATACGACGGTTAAAGCGCGATCCCGGAGGCTGTACACGACTATGCTGACGAAGTTTGACTGCGTGGTAATGGACGACGAAACCTACGTCAAAGCCGACTACAAGCAGCTTCCGGGACAGGAGTTTTATACGGAAAAAGGAAGGGAAAAGGTAGCAGATATTTTCAAGCACACGAAACTGTCAAAGTTCGCGAAGAAATATCTGGTTTGGCAAGCCATCTGTACCTGTCGCCTGAAAAGCAGCATTTTCATAGCTTCCGGGACTGTCAACCAAGAAATTTACGTGAAAGAGTGTTTGAATAAACGTCTGCTGCCTTTCCTGAAGAAACACGGTTGTTCCGTACTGTTTTGGGCGGATTTGGCATCTTGCCATTACGGTTAAAAGGCCATGGAGTGGTACGCCGCCAACAACGTGCAGGTGGTTCCCAAGGACAAGAACCCTCCCAACACGCCAGAGCTCCGCCCAATTGAGAAATACTGGGCTATTGTCAAACGGAACGTAAAGAAGACCATCAAAACTGCTAAGGACGAGCAGCAGTTCAAGGCAAACTGGCTTTCTGTGGCGAAGAAGGTGGACAAAGTGGCTGTACAACATCTGATGGCAGGGGTTAAGCGTAAGGCCCGGCAATTTGGATTAGGAAATGCGGAAGCCTAACTGAATATTTTTCCTGAATTTTATGCTAATTAAACTTGAAAAAGAAATTTAATTTCATTTTTTAAATTATCGATTTCACCGATTTACACGCGTTTTCCCTTGACCAAATTTTGACCGTATCACCCTTTATATCCTGGAAGAATCTAGCAGAATAATTGTCCTTGATCTTTTTTACTACTTATTTAATAAAAAAAAGTTTGGATTGTGCTTCGTGAAACCTAATTTCATCAAGGAATCAATCGATTTTTTTCCAATTTTTTTAAAGGCGCCATACATTAAACCACATTGTTGAAGTTCTTTAGCTTCACTCTCGGCTAGCAAGGGGGGAGGAATCACAAATCACTAAAACATACATAAAACTACGCCACAAAACAAAACCAAAACAAATTTGTTGCTTATCATCTATTTCAATCTAATTCAGCTTATTTTCCAGACCGCATGTTATCTCGTTCTTTTTCTTCTTCTACTCCCGCTCCTCGTCATTCCCTTCTTCTTCCATTCCGCTTCCACTCTTCCTCTTCTTCCATCCCGCCTCTTCTCTTCTTCTTTCTTTACTGCTTCTTCCTCTTTCTGCTCATTATTCTTCTTCTTCTTTACTGCAGCTTATCCCTCCTATCGCCTGCTTCTTCTTCTTTCTTTACTGCTGCCTCTTCTTCCTGCTTTTTATTCTTCCTCTTATTTTATTTGAGCTTCTTCTTTTTCTTCTGACTAGCGCTAGTACTTACTTTGTTTCTTTTTCTTCTTCACCTTCTTCTTTACAGCGACCGATGTTGTCATCCGATGACCAACCCAGTTGAGCACCACTGGCAGCCGACGTGGCATCCAGCTTCAGCTTCCATGAGGATACGGCACCAGTTCCCGAACGGAACAACTTTCGGCTCCGGAAAAAAGACCCTTAAATAAACATTCATCACCAACTTTTCCTTCTTTTAATCATCTGCCGTACTCACCCTATGTGGGGTCTGGGAGCGGTTGAGGCTTTGCTTTTCAGGCTGGTGTGCTTACGCTCGTATGCCACTTTCTATTTGCTCGTCCGAAAGGTGTGGCTTCACCCAACAAACCGTCATCTAACAATGTCGGCTCTCTAGAAAAGTAGCTCGTATGTGGTGTGTTGCTTACAGGCTATAATTAACTATTATTTACCAGAATCCGACAATTTCACACGATCCTTTGGGTCCTGTGGAATCCTTCGATTGCTGGTTCTTCTGCTGGCTCATTCAACGGTAGCTCCCGAAGAATCTTTGCAGTGCTTCCAACGGAACGGCAAACTCACGGGAAATAGCAGCACACTTGCGCGAAAACCGAGGGAAAAATGCGATGGTGAACAGGATGATGATGTCTTTTTTGTCTTGTTATTATTTTCAGCTGCTGGACGATGATGACAGGTACACGCAAGGAATATCATAGCCATAAATTGTAAAAAAAATACTCAAATGACGATGATGACAGGTACACGCAACGAATATTTTAGCAACAAATTATCAAACTAAACTCAAATGTTACAACATTTGAACAGTCCACATTGTAAAACCGATTACGATCTAAATTTTGGTACTGTTTTCCACATGTTAACGTACAACATTGTAAATTTCGTCAATTTCCATTAATGATTTCAAAATCTATTAACAAAAAACAGTGTTGAATTTTTCCGAGTACAGTCCTTAAAGGATCAAGTCTTTTTGGTTCTTTAAAAAAAAGTCACGGTTTAATCCAGTCCATGTAAATGCTTCTGATTTATCTTCCGGGATATTCCATAAGTACTATCAGATACTGTAAATGAATTGTTTCATTGTTCCAAAAAGATTTAATGGAAATAAGCATTTGGGATCGAGTCGATTCTTCCCTACCCACGTGTTCTTCTTTCAAATGGACAACCCGATTTCAATACTTTTCTCGATCGTTTTCCATTGATTGATTTAAGCTAACCCATATTTCTTCGGAGGCCTATGTTGTCGCTTCGCGCCTTGTTCTAATTTTCTTTCACCTGGCCGATACCTGGCAAGAGGTGCTTCACGACGAAGGTTTCGGACAAAAACAGCAAAAACAACAACAACAGTAATTCGACGAAAATCGGTGAAGGGCTGGCTGGCTGCGAGCCTTAAGCCGGGTCTGAATGACGAGCGACGCTTCTTTTCGGTGAAAAGTGTATAAAAGGGGTAAGTGCAGGTGAAATTGAAAACAGTAGTCAGCACAATTTTCGCCCCCAAACATTTCCTTCTCGTGGGCGCGTGGGTTTTTGTTTTTCATTCAAGTTTCGTGTGTGCAAGCAGAGTTTGGACAGTCTTCGAGGGATTTGGCAGAAATTTTAACCCAACTTTTCTAAGTGCCAAGCAACCAAGTGGAAAGTGGAAATTTTTTCTCTAAAGTCTTGGGACCAAAATAAGCGTGCCAAGTGGATGTGAACTATTGAGGTTGGGTTTTTTCCTGTGTTAGTACTTTTACTTGAACTGGGTGTACAAAAAGTAACAAGTGCTACCAAATGGACTGAACGGGGGAAAAAGTGTTACGGAACACCCTCAACTGGGATCAGCTGAATCCAGGCAGGAGCGAAACTAAAATCAACAGTTGAAAGTTCGGAGTTCAGAGTGGTCGCTCAAAGATGTGGAAAATCGTAAGTTTCGCTGGTTGTTTTTTCCTCTGTTGTCCCTTTGAAGTGGAACTCTGGCCCATGCCAAGCAAGTGTCCGATGTGATCGAGCATGTTATTCTATGCTAATGAAGCTGAATTGAATCTCCATATCGAAAAGGGACAATCATCAATGAACTGTGAAAGGTCGCATACCCTTGCCTTATTTGGAAAATGTGTGTGAATGCAGCTGACTGCAGTCAGTGTTTAGTGGATTTAATACAAACATTTGAATGGAACTGAGCCATCAAGGCGAATTGCATTGAACTCCGGTCGTAACATATCGAACGTTGAGTGAATTTATGAGAGTACTTATGTGTATCTATGCAGGCGTGCTTGCCAAAGGAAGCGGTAGAGCATATCGGACTTGCCGTAATTATGAGAAAAACAAATGAGGGGATGTGGTTTAGATAGAAAGGTTGCAACGACGCTGTAAACCGTGCGTTCTGTATAGGAAAGCATGAATTAAAATGCGGCCTGAATCAGAGCTTCTGATTGTAAAGCTTAGCAAATGTGCTCGTCCTGAGTTTAATATTTGTAAAACAAGTTACAATCAGTGAATTGTGTGTCGGATGCATTCATCAGTGTTCAATGGCACCACTCAATAGTGTTACTGAGGGTTAGGGTGGCAATGGATGCCTGGGAAAAATTTCATGATTGAATTAACATTACAATTTACATATACATTTTGAAAGTTTGCTTTAAATACTGCCCTGTAAAAAGTTCCAGCTTAATCGGACTTGATTTAGGGGTGCCTCGGATTTCGATTTCTTTACTCTCAAAAATCACCTAAATTAGGACCAAAAAAAATTGGGAAAAGCGAAATTTTAATTTTGTAGCCAATACTGCCGTTCTAAGCAAGATTGTCTCATGTGGAAAAACGTGCAAAGGAGAAAAACGCGATTGAAATATCAGCTATATTTCCAATTTTTCTCTCAAACTAAAAATTCACGGACAGTTTTATCGTATTGTATAGTTCAAGTTAATCATTTAAAAATGTTTTCTGCCAAAAAAAATACATTTCCTACAAAAAAAACAGCAAATTAGAGCCAAAAATGCTCCCTGTGACACTTTTGCGTAGAATCAGAACGCATGTCGATGCTAATTCTACGAAAAACTATCACACGGCTACAATTTTTCTATCATTTTAAAAGCTTGCGTAGTTTATTTTTTTCCCAAAAACTCATGCTAAACCGTAATTTGAGAAATACGTTCCTCTTTGTTTATAAAAATGTATAGTTGAGTATGGATCCTGTAAGTAGTGCCTACCGAAAAATGTTTAGTGAAAATTTCTCTGAATAAAACATTCAAGGCTTCTCGCTCCTCCTCTGCCCTCTATTTTGTTGTTCTTTTCAGCAGGGATGAATGACTTTAAGAAGTTAAATTACATCCAAATAAAAAAAAAAGAAAAAGTTCTTTTCAGTGAATAACATTAAATTCAACAGTTTGAACTCATCTTAAGACAATTTTTTCATAAAATTTGCATTTTTCATAGAACTTTTTCTAGTGTGACATTCTTGCGTAGAACTATTATTTCTTCTAGGGACTCAGTTGTTGATTTGCTTCTCATGTCCTACTGTCCATTTTTTTTCGCTCTCTTTCCCTTCCGTTTTCTCTCTTGCTCTCTCGAATATATTAGTGGATTTACTTAAGTTATTTCTTCATTTTTTTTTCTTTATAATTTATTATAATAGTTGTTTTTTTGTTTAGTTTAGCTTCAATTATAATATTCTTTTAAATGTAGATGTGTGTGTTGTGTTGTTGGTGGTTGGGTTGTGGCGCGGTGTGTGTTTGTTTTGGATTCTTTCTATTGTGTGTGTGGAGGGAGAGGAGGGAGATGTAGGTCTGTATGCATCCAATGTCGCCACTCTCCGAAACTGGGAATTCCGCTTTTTCTGCTCGTCGCCTTCGGTCGAGCTTAGGGCGATTATTTGGGTGCAAGCGATATCGGCTTCTCGTCGCTCGGCGTCGGTGTCGTGTCTCTTCTCGGTGGCATCCGCTCGTTGATCGCGTCCAGTCCCTTGGCCTCGGCGAACGACGTGATCTTGTGGTTCGGCGAAAATCCTTGAAGGGCATTATGCAGCGACTGCTTGCCACCGGACAGGGCTCCCAGTGGCAGTGCTCCGGTTGGTGTGAGTCCTTTTAGCTGCAGTACCGATTCCGATTCTTCCCTTAGCACGGAGAAGACGCGAGCCATTTTGCCGATGGCCCGGATCTTGTTCCTGATCACCTCCTTGCGGGCGATCAATTTGCCATCGGTGGTGAATTCGTTCAGTTCTAACTACCAATCAAAGCAATCGGGAATGGAAAAAGTTCACACACCAAACTGAACGCTTACGATTGCAATCCCGAACGAATGAACTTTGACAAGCTTCGGGTGAACGAACCGAAGCACAAAACATTCACCGCAGTAAACTGGATCGCTTTTTATTTTCACCACGGACATTCGAACTGATTCGCGAGCACAATCACCAAACGATTGCAATCGCGATTGTATTGGCGAATGTTTCGCAAAGGAATTTCCCGGTAAAGGATTAAGCCTTCGGGTGTTTATTTTGCGGCTAAATTTTTGTGTTACGGCAACCGCGCTCTCCATTTGCTCTGGTATTGCATATCATCCAGGCGCATAGCTCGGATCTCACATGGATTTTATTTTTTCTATTTAATCGACGTTTCTGGCAAGTTTATATTTTAAGTTTGCCAGAGATGTCCATTTAATAGCTTAATAATATATCGCAATAAAAAAACATTTTTACATGGATTTTGGACAAAAATGGTGGCTAGAATAAAGCAGAGGATCGGATAACCGGAACTTTGATGAGCGGGATTCAACTGTATATTAACATTCAACTGTTAATGTCTTGAAGGTTATGCGACTTTCATGACAATTATCAATATTCTTGTACAATACTTGAATTTTGTTCATATTATTTTCTATTTGCATACTCAAAGGCGCTTATCGGGCTCACTGTTTACAAGGACTAAAATGCATGTTTTTTTAGACCAAACTTTAAGGTAATTTGCTGTAAGCTGAATTTCTTTTCATAGTTTTTGCTTAAGATGTGAAACAACTTCAAATGGAAGAAATGCCTTGGTTTTTCAGATCAAATGTCTTTCAACAAAAAAAAGAGTACATTTGGTAAAATTTCACATTCTCGATCGAAAAAGAGTACATGTTCTCTTTTCGAGTTGCCAGGTGTGGACTAGGCTTAACACAAGTTATAATAACATCATAACAAAACACAACGTTGACGAGTGGGGCTTGTGATATAGCTCAGTTGGCAAGTCTGTTGTCTCCTGAGCCGATGTCCGCGAGTTCGAGCCCAAGAGTAAACATCGAACACCGTTGTACCGGATGAGTTTTTCAATAACGATCCGCGAATGCCATAAAGATGGTAAACGACTATAATCGAAAAAAAAAAACGTTGACGAGCGCGGAAGCCGTAACGCACAAATTTAGCCCAAAAATAAACACCCGATGGCTTAATTCTTTACCGGAAAATTCCATTGCGAAACATTCGCCAATACAATCGCGATTGCAATCGTTTGGTGATTGTGTTTGTCAATCATTTGCGAATCAATTCGCCCAACGAACGTCGTGGTGAAAATAAAAAGCGATCCAATTTATTGTGGTGAATGTGTCGTGTTCGGTTCGTTCACACGAAGCTTGTCAAAGTTCATTCGTTCGGGATTTCCAATTCAACCAATCAGCGTTCGACTGGTCACATTCGCATCGCCGATGCTACCTCCGAAAAAGAAGCGGCGATTGAGAATCATTAGCGTTCATGCTGGTGAATGATTTTTTCCATCCTTGCACCTTGATGAAAATTTCGTATAAGTTCAGAACAAAATATACTTGTTTGTGTTTTTATTTGAAAGTTAACACTAAAAGAGACCGTTTCCATCAAAATAGTGAAAATGGCCCAGAAGTCACATGGGACATTCTTGCTTAGAACGGCAGAATATGACTTAAAAGTTCATTAAACGTTGAGATATGGTGTTATCTAAAAGAAAATGTTTGTTCAAATCGGTTTTTTGGGACACAACGTCCCAAAAAGTTTTAAGACAATTCAAAAAAAAATTTTTGAGTTTAACCAGATCCCGACGTTTTATGCATTTTTGTCATTTGGCATTTTTAAGTCATTAAGATTTTACCCTAAGGTATTTTTTAAAGGCCCCGAAAGTCGATTTTTGACAAAAAAAAATTTTGAGATCACACCAAATCTCGATGTTGAAGATATTTCTATGTCATTTGGCATCAAAATTTAATCAAATTTGGTTATTTTAAGACTAAAAAAAATCTACAGAATGTAAAAAGTAGGTTATCGAAACTCGCTGAGCTTTTCGCTGCCACCTTACAGAAGGAGTTTGAACCTTTTGAGCGGTTCAAGCGGCCATTAGAAATAAGTCCGAAGCAAACCGTTAGGCTAATGTATTATGTATGTAATCAGCAATTTTTACTTTGAAAAGTATAAAAAAAAACTATTGTGTGGGAGAGTCAAGTTAAAACACATGTGCCAACAAAGAATACAGAAAGATGATGTTCCGATCTGTTACTGTAAGGCAAACCTATATAACAGAGCTATTTATAATGATTTGAGCATGGATGTTTCATTTGCAAGTTTTATTACATAATTGAATCCTAGTGTGCAAGTTCACTCAATTTAGAGAAAGGTTGGATACGCCAAAAAAAAGTTGGCTGTCGCCAAACGGTATTGGTATAAAATCTTTAAGACTTGAAAGAGCAAAAAACAACTGGTCGACAATTTTTTGTTAACTTTCCAAGAAATGGTTTCTGCACTAAAATAGCAGCTAATTTCGTCAAAACTGGCTCAAAGTTCTAAGAGAGAAAAAAAGCTTAATGATAAACATTTCGGAATTTTACTCGGGCAGTATCCGGACCGCCTATTATAACTTTTCGCTTTTCAATAATTATTACAGTAGTTTTTCGATTTTATCACTGTTCGATTTTCCAATTCTCGCTAAACTCACGCTCGATTTTATCACGGTTGATGTTTCGATTTTATCACGATGTTTTTGGAAATCATTCAGAAATCATTTGCCGTTTTTCTATTTTAGTTTCAAGTTTCGCCAAATTCACTGTTTTACCATTATGATGATGAATTAAGCGTGATAAAATCGAAAAACAACTGTATTGAAATGGGTTTATAAATTCTAAACCCTTTTCCCTCCCAATTTTTGAAAATAAAATCTTTTTACAAAAAATTGTAGTTGCTTAAGTTGGACCTATCGACAGTGCAGAGTTTTTAAATGGAATTTGCATTCCAATTTCTGTCTAAGACTTGAGTTTCGTATTGAACATTTTCAACTGATTTAACAAAAATTTTACCATCTACTGAAGTAAACATCCTGAATTCAGCATATCATTTTCCAAATGATCATTCTCAAATTATCATAAAAAATTGGATCTCATAGTTGTCTTGCGAATATCATTGAGTGATTTTCTTAACATGAGAATTTTAGTTGATGATAAGAGTGTTAAAAAAAATGAGGATTAAATTTTGCTTTTTGCAGCTCAAATCAGAACATTCATTTTTGAGAAATTTCCAAACTTTCGCCTTCCGCAATGTTTGCACGTGATTGGAAAGCAATTGAAGAAAAAAAATCGCATCATAGCCCCCCCCCCCCCCCCCCCTGTGGCTTAATTCGGCCCTGTAGGGAACTCAAGATCCTTTTTACAGTTCTTTGGACTTATCATAGGAACCAAGCGGATTGATCACTATAAAAAAGGATACCTGTCACCTGCACTTGAATGACGGGGCGACGAACGTGCTGTGTAGATCTCACAATTATTGTCTGAGAAATTTTAAGCCCAAGAGTTTATTTTCCGGAGTAAAAAAATATAATGTTTTCGCCACTTGAGAACCTAGTTGGTTTTTTTATAAATATATATTTCTGGAAAGGTGATATGAAGGTTTCTTTTTTTCCTGGAAAATTATACTATAAGAACTACAAAACGGTTCCTCGTAAATATTTGTTCGAAAAAATACGAATTTCCTTAGAAAAGAGGGGTACCCAATTAGCTCTGGGTTATGCTCTTATCTACCCTGTTAAAAAAAATCTTTTCCAGACTTTTAAGATTCAGTTTGAATGTTATCACTGATAACTTATCAGAATCAGACTCTTAAATATGAAGGTTTCTAGTAAATCCGTATCAGTAAAAAGTTACAATTGAAAATCCAAAAAGATAGTTTGAAATTCAAAAAAATAAAATAAATAAAATAAAAAAAATAAATTTCAAAAAAAAAAAGATTTCGACGCCTCCAAGCGAATGGCCGTACGTAGAACCTTTTTCCAGCACCGTCTCCCACACAAGTACACCTAAAAATCACCGTTAAAAACGCAATCACAGATCGATCACGTTTTGATAGACAGCCGGCACTTCTCGGACATCATCGACGTTAGATCATGTCGAGGCGCCAACACCGAGTCAGACCACTATTTGTAGATGGTGAAGCTGCGCCCAAAACTCTCCGTAGTGAACAACATACGAAACCGACGCCCGCCTCGGCTAACACGTTCGTCACCATGTCACCCATATTCGGGTGACGGGTGTATTTCCTAGGAGGCCCCGTCACATCCAAAACCTGTGACGCTCTCTTACTAAAGTTAGCCACTCAGTTTAGCCACACGTTGCAAATCTTAGAATTCTCCCGAAAATTTATTTGGCCCGGCTGGTAAAACTACCAAAATTAGCGTGGCGACAAACGTGTTAAATATCGCACGACTGAAGCAACCTGAGGTCGCGGAAGACTACGCGCAATCGCTTGAAGCAGCGCTGCCTGCAGAGGGCGAGCTCGACGAAGTCCCTCTCGAGGACTGCTGGGATATCATCAAGACAGCCATTAACAGCGCTGTGGAGAACGTCATCGGGAATGTGGAACGAATTCGCCGAAAAGCGCTTCCTGGAGAAGGAGGAGCTCGAGGAGCTGGAGCAGCTCGACGTTCCCAAGAAACACTGAAGTTCTATCAGAAACTCAGTGCACCTCGCATAGGCTTCGTGCCAAAAGCCCAAATGTGACGGGATAAGGACGGAGGCATCCTGACGGACAATAGTGAGGTGATCAAAAGGTGGAAGTAGCACTTTGATGGACACCTGAAGATCAAGACAGTGGGAAAGATACATCGCCGGCGTAGCCAACGAGCGAAGTTAAGGAAGCCATTCACCTGCGGAATAGCAATAAGTCGACTGGGAAGGGGGGCATCGCAGCTGATCTCTCAAAATGGGCCCGGCCAATATGACCGATTGCCTACACCGGTTGGCAGTGAAAGGAAGGGGTTATGCTCCTTCTACAAAAAGGGAGAAAAATTAGACTGTGAGAACTACCGAGCCACAAGCAATCAGATTCGTGGGTATCAGAATGGGGGTAGGTTTAATAGCGGCACGTTATCCAAACATACGGGAAAATTGTGCCCAAAAACCGTGCACACCAAGTCCCTACGCACCATCTATTCACTTCACTTCACTTCACTTCAAAGCCGCATACGACACGCTCGACCGTGACGAACTATGGAAAATTATGGACGAGAACGGCTTTTGCGGGAAGCCGACCAGACTGATCAAGGCGACGATGTATGGAACGCAGTGTTTTGTGCGGATTTCGGATGAATTGTCGAGCTCATTCGAATCACGCAGGGGGCTTCGACAAGGCGATGGTCTATCCTGCATGATGTTCAACGAGGCGCTAGACGGTGTTATTCGACGAGCGGTGGGTGAAAGGCGGGGCACGATTTTCAACAGGTCCAGTCAACTTATCTGCTTTGCCGATGACATTGATATAGTTGGCAGATCATTTGCGGCGGTGGAGGAGATCTACCGTAAACTAAAACGCGAAGTAGGAAGGATTGGATTGATGATGAATACGTCCAACACGAAGTATATGCTGGCCTGTGGATCCGAGACAGACCGAACTCACTTGTTCAGTAATAACAAGGTCGCGATCGACTTCGACGAGTTGGAAATAGTCGAAGACTTTGTCTATCCCGGCTCAATGGTGACCGCAGGCAATGTCGAGAACCTGAACATGACGCTCATTAGACCGGTTGTTCTCTACGGCCACGAGATATGGATGTTGCCTGAGGAAGACCTGCGTACACTTAGAGTATTCGAGCAACGAGTGTTAAGAACCATCTTTGGCGGCGTGCAGAAGAAAGGAGTGTAGAGGCGAAGGATGAACAACGAGCTCGCGCGACTCTACGGCGAACTCAGTATTCAGAAGGTGGTGAAGGCAAGACGGATACGCTGGGCAGGACATGTTGCGAGAATGCCGGACGACTGTCCTGCAAAACAGGTGTTCGCTCCGAATTCGGTATCTTATCTTGTTTTCACTAAGCTTAGGAAAATATTTCGTTTGTAGTTTGAACTATGGACGAATCAAATCATTGGTCATCGTCAAACAAATCACTTGTAAAATCATCAATTTAATACAGTCGTACATCTTCCATGGAAAAGCTTTAAACTTATTCTGTGAACCATTTTATCTTTTCAGATTTTCATTATCGTGCTGGCAAGAGCGGGTGCCACTGGTGCTCCAGCTACTGCCGCTTCCGGTCCGGGCAGCGCTCAAGCCATCAAGCACAACCTTATCAACGAGATGAACGAAACCTTCAGCGACCTGGAGCAGGCTAGTGAAAAATTTATCGACTTAGGCACCTTCATCGGGAAACATAAGGTTCCCCCAAAGACGGTGAAAATCACCAAAACCATTGCCGTCAAAGTACCCGTTCCATTTCCCGTGAAGGTACCACATCCGGTCCCGGTTCCAGTTCCGGTACCGAAAGCAGTTCCGGTGCCTGTCGTTAAACCAGTGCTCGTACCAGTCACAAAGTTAGTTCGAGTGCCAGAAGCAAGTGTCGTCACTCCCACGGCCAGTACAGCTCCAAGCTCCCCGGAACCAACGGAAAATACCCGATCCACGATAGCGGCTTTGTCCAATCGGTCTTATGGCATTGGGAAAGGAAACTCGGATCTAAACTCGGAGGAACAGGAAACATCTCAGTCGAATCGTCATGAACAGGTGCATGAATTTACCAAATCCTATCCAATTCATTCTGTTTTTGATGCCGGCGTTGATTATAATCCTTATGCCGGAAATCGATTAGCAATTTCAAAACAGAAGGCGTCTTCTTCGGAGCATAGGCCAACGCGTCATTACATGCCAGATTATGAGAAGGTTCAGGAATACAGCAAATATCCCGGTCGTCACCAAGAGTATCGTGGGTATCGCTCAGGATTGAAAACCGAGGTTGCTCATGAACACTACTCAACTGCCCAACCTGATATAGAGCACTCAGCCGAAAACTATGATGGACCCCACGCGGACATAGTTCCAAACTCGTACAAGCATCCCAAAAGCTACTACTACGCAAAAGAAACGGAAAAATATCCCACTCCTAAATTTCCACGACCGACTCATTCTGCATTCCCCACTACTCCAATCTATCGTACGAAAGACACTTCCTACGAGAGCGACAATCACTATGAAGGACAAAGTTTGCGGGAATACCACCACAAACCGTCTCCAACTGCACCCAGCTATCAATCAGTTAGTGACTCGTACCCACATTATGAACGACCTGACTTCAAAAAGTACCATTACGTAAAACCTTCCGCTTCGAGCTACAGAGAACATGTGGCTGAAGAACCACAACACAAGGAACAACACCACAAAAAATACAAATATGTATACTATTACCCGAAACCTACAGAAGAGATCTACATTGGTTCAGACCCTGATGAAGAATCTTCCTCGGACCTCAAACAATACCATCATCACTCTGAGTCACACAAACACGAAGTTGAACATGTACCAGTAGTCCATCATAAATCACCTTCGCATTATGAAGTCGAGGAACTTTACGCTAGACCCAGTGCTACTCCAGAAACATACGCACATCACGAGCCCAAGGAATCACACTACCCCAGGCATAAATTCAAGGTAGTCTACCCTCGACCAACACCTGTATCCCAAGCTTTAACATACCTGGAAGACAAGGAACCGGCTCACTCAGAACACAAAGAATACTATCCACACTACCAAGAACACCGACATTCTGTACCGAAAGAAACCAAAATACGATACGTCCCAAAGGTGAACCATGTCCCATACGAATTCCCCAGTGACTCCCATCTTCACCCCAGCTACGCTGAAGAAAGTTCCTCCAGCAAACACAAAATGCATCATTACTACAGCCAACAGGCAGAACAAACCTCACAAGAAGAAACACACGAACCTGAACACAAATACTTCATTCAACACCATCTACAGCACCACCGGCCAAGCCCTTCTCCTTCTCCAACAACAGCGTACGGGCATGATCATGCCGAATCAAATGAACCCTACGAATACCACCAACATCGACCTAGCAAGTACTATACCCATTCGCTAGGCCACCATCATCATTCGGCTCCATCTTCGCCTGCAGTGGACATGCTCGAGTCATCCTCCAAAGGTAACGAAGCCTACGAACAGGCCGTTGAGCAGAAACTTCGCTCCACCTATGCCAACAACCCCTATGTCGAGTACAGCCACGAACACGTACACCACGATCATGTAGACCGGAGATCATCGCAATCGGCAAATCCCCCACAATCCCAATAGCTACTCCACAACGATACTGTAAGAACGTCTAGGACAGAACCAAAACCCGGTGTTCCCAATTAGTGTGGAACATGTATTTATTATTTTTCGTATAAAATTAAAAGAAAATATATGACGCTTTAAACATATACCCAACCCACGGACGCAAAAGTTCTACTGCCGCTGCTGCTGCTACTGTTGCTAAGTGCTACCTGAGAAGAGGCCCAAGAAGCCTCTTAAACAGAGGAAAACCGCGATCTTCTCGTCTTCTTCTTCGCCGAAGCTAAGGCGGTGAAGAGAATCGATCGATGCGAATGCTTAAAAATGCAGAACCTGTGAGAACTGAAGATTACTATCCTGAACGACCGATGAACAAATCCATTTGTAAACGACCTTCCCCCGTTGATGACGATGCTGAATTGGGTTTGGAAGTGACAAAATGTGATCTATGTCCGATTTTCAGTGGGACATTCTTTTAGGATTTGTTAACTAGTATGTATTAACGACCACGGCCAGGTGGCCGGGTCAACCAAATAACGGTATACGAATCAAGCAATCAACTTTCAATAAAGTCTAATATTTATATACAATCAGAGCTCACTGTAGTTTGTTTTACTTACACCGAAAGCTCCAGTTAAAGCTTACCCAAGCAACCAAAAGTCCCATATCTACTTAAACGCGTGCCTACGAAGTTCGAATTTCGCTGGCCAAAGGTTTCAAAGAGACCTGATTGGAGAGATTGGTACCGAATTTTCTCGAATGCGAGCATGAAAGCTACAAAATGTTCCTCAAATAGCCTTTTTGTGACACGTCAATCGCATCACTCAGTGTTAAAGTTACAAATAGGGCCTCAAATAGCCTTCCATGGACTTGAATTTCCAGAAAGTTCCTTAAATAGCCTTTTTGTGACATATCAAATCGCATCCCTTCAGTATAAAAGTTGCAATTGGGTCTCAAATAGACTTCCTTGGACTTTAAGTTCCAAAAAGTTCCTTAAATAGCTTTTTTGTGACATGCCAATCGCTTCCATTCAGTATAAAGGTTACAAATTGGGTCTCAAATAGCCTTCCATGGACTTGAATTTCCACTAAGTCGCTTAAATAGCCTTTTTGTGACATGTGAATCGCATCCCTTCAGTATAAATGTTACAAATAAGGTCTCAAATAGCCTTCCATGGACTTCAAGTTCTAAAAAGTTCCTTAAATAGCCTTTTTGTGACATGTCAATCACTTCCATTCAGTATAAAAGTTACAATTTGGGTCTCAAATAGCCTTTCATGGACTCGAAGTCCAAAAAATTCCTCAAATAGTCTGGCGTCTTCGCTGCTGGCCGCTGGCTGCCCCTGCAGGTATTCTTGGGAAGCTTATTACTACTTCGAGTTTTAGCTGCTGGTAAGGCAACATCTAGGCGTGACCTCGTGGCAGCGTGTTTGGCTATCATCTCGAAGGATCGCGGTTCAAATTTTGTATCAGGACTAATTTTTTTCATTAGGTTGTTTGATTGCTTGAGAAAGCAAATAAATCAAATGTGTACCAGAAATGGCGTGCGGGCCGGCATGTATCGGACAAAGTCAAAAACAAAGCAATTAAGTCAGATGAATTGTGGTGATGGGAGGAATGAAGATGGATGCCGAGAAACCGGCAGCACCACATGGGCTGGTGGTGACCGAAGTAAGAGAGGAGAGAATAGATTTTTTTTGTTTTTGCTGATTAAAAGATGTCTTGTGAGCTGAACAGAAGGCCGTTAAAATCTGTAATGGAACTTCAAAGTTTCAATAAGAACTTAAATTTTGGGCTAAATAAAACGAACTTCAGCATATTGATTATGCTGATTAAGCTGTGTTTGACCTTTTTAACCCTTCGTTTCATAAAGTAACAAATTTGCAACAATCAATGTATGGAAAAATCGTATTTTATTAAAAATTTTTTCTTGATGTACTAATCATTTTCAACCGTTTAAAATGATTTTTAAGTATTATCGGTTAGTATAGATCGTTGATTACGAAGGGTACATAAAAGATTACACTTTTTAGGCTATTAAAAACAGTAAAAACCAAAGTTTTCATTTTGAAAATTGTGTTTTTTCCACAAGAGCAGAATCATGACAAATCATTATTATTTTTTTTTTTTTTAAAACACCCAGCAAACATTTTTGAAAGTATGTTTCTCAACAACTTTGTTATGCGGTCCATATACATTATAGAATGATCGTATAATACTCAAATCAACAGCATTTACCTACCAAAGTGGAGGCAATATATATACATACTAGCTGACCCGGTAAACTTCGTTTTACCAACTTATGTATAAATCGTGATGAATGTTTGATTTCATCTACACGTCCTTTACTTCATCGTGCTCGCGAATCTATTCTTAATGAAATCTTAACAAAATTGTACGGCTTGTGTCCCATTTCAAGTTGAATTTGTATTGGGACCACCTTGCATAAAAAGTGAAATTCTTGAAATTATTATACAAACCATCTCTGTCCCAAAAAACCCTCGGATACCAAATTTCACTTTATTCCGACCGACCATTCATACGTGATGTTGTTACAAAGAAAACGCCTCCATTTTTGTATATAGGATGTGAAGAGATAATTTTGTATGGGGACCCCCCTTTCATCAAAAGTGAGATTCTCGAAACTATTATACAAACCATCTCTGACCCAAAAAACCCTCGGATACCAAATTTCACTTCATTCCGACCGACCATTCAAACGTGATGTTGTTACAAATAAAATGCCTCAATTTTTATATATAAGATGTGAAGAAGAGATAACTTTGTATGGGGACCCCCTTTTCATCAAAAGTGAGATTCTCGAAACTATTATACAAACCATCTCTGACCCAAAAAACCCTCGGATACCAAATTTCACTTCATTCCGACCGACCATTCATACGTGATGTTGTTACAAAGAAAATGCCTCCATTTTTATATATAAGATGTGAAGAGATAATTTTGTATGGGGACCCCCCTTTCATCAAAAGTGAGATTCTCGAAACTATTATACAAACCATCTCTGACCCAAAAAACCCTCGGATACCAAATTTCACTTCATTCCGATCGACCATTCATACGTGATGTTGTTACAAAGAAAATGCCTCCATTTTTATATATAAGATTCTCTCCCCTCCTCTCACCTTTAGTTCAAAAATGGGGGGGGGGGGGTTATGGAGAAAGCGTTATTTATTACAATAAATCATATTTTACTGTCAAAACATGGCTGCCTGACTCGTTTAAGCAAAATCGCTTGGCAATTGTTTAAGTTATGTTATAACTCACGTTGATTTTGTATGGGAGCCTCTGGTTTTAAAGGTAGGATGTGTTATTTAGTAAAATAGATTGTTTTTCCACATCAAAACATGCATGTGTACACAATTTCATGAATATCCCATGTGAATTGTATGGGTTGTATACATTTTTTCAAATTTTTTCACATTTTTTTAAGGGAGCCCCACGTTTTAAAAGCGAGCAATTGCAGTCTGCATAATGAATCAACTTCTTGTGTCTTTTCGATCTCGTGAACCAATTTTTATAAAAATCGCATTTAAATTGTTCAAGTTATGTCCCGTTTCAATTTGATTTTGTATGGGAGCCCCCCTTCTATAAATAGTGAGATTCTTGAAACTATTATACAAACCATCTCTGGCCCCAAAAACCCTCGGATACCAAGTTTCACTTCATTCCGACCGCCCGTTCATACGTGATGTTATCACAAAGATAGCGCCTCCATTTTTATATATATAAGATTTCAAAATTCTGTCTGGAGCGATACGAATTATATTCGTATATTATTCGTACATACATCCTAAAGTAAGCAAGTTTTGCTCTTAATTCATGCGAACCGTTGCCAGTGACAATATTTGCTGTTTCTCTCATTGGACAATTTTTTCAAAAGAAACATCGGATTTTTAGTAATCTGGTTGCACTGCAACTCGCAGAGAGAGCAACAAGGATTTTTTCTCACTTGAATCCTGCGCGGGAGAACAAATTTGCAAACATAACGAACTTTTTATCAGATCCGATTTAAGTGACCATTTTTACGATCGCTACTTATTGGGTAGGAATTGCGATTCGCATTAACATTATTAACGACTTAATCTATCATTTCTAATGCGATTTTATGTTTGCTGGGCAACCAGTTAATACATACTTTAATATGCTAGGGACCTTGCCACGAGCAGACATGATATAGGATTCAAACGCTGGAATTTGTTTGAAAAAGAGTTCCTCTTAAGTTTTGTCGTCCATCATCATCATCTGTCTCAAAGGCTCGGTACCGGCTATACAGCTTCAGAGCTCTGAAACAAGCCAAAATGTGTTGTTGAGGTAAGGTTTGGATGACTCATAACAACAACACTTTCAGCTTATCGGGGAAAAAATTGTTGAACATTTCAGCGATCTACTCGATTTTGCTGATTGTTTGCTGTTGATACCTAAATGTGGTCTCAGCTTGCTGTCAAACAAGAGCATATGAAAGCTTAATTATGTCTAATTTTGCTCTCGGACAAAATTTAACAGCAAATGATGCTATCAGTTTGCTGTTAATACCTTATTATGGTCTCGGTTTACTATCAATTTGGGCATCAAAGTCTGCTCGGGAATTAAGTTTTCGCTTATTCCAAATTGAAAATTCTGGTATAAGCCTTGACTTCCCTATGACCCTTAACCGAAGTGTCCGATCATGTGCGTCATTCCTATGTTTGATTTGAACTTTGGGGACATTTTTAAAAGAGTTTGCATACTTTTCCACTACTCACACACAGTAATTTTTTGAATAATCAACGGTTTTGTCAGCTATCAATTTGATAATGATTGATTTTAAAGGAAACTGTGCAAATTTTTTTTCTCTTTTTCTCAATGCGTGAGTCCTAAATTTTGGAAAAATAGGTCTAAAAGTACTATTCACAGGCGGCAAAATGCTGTCAAAAATTGGAATGTCCGATTACTTGTAAATGAGCTATAAGCAAAAGAAAGTGACCTTTTTCTTAACAGAACTAAACTTTATGGTTTTTTACCATGATGCTATGCTGGATGAGGATCAAGTAAGTTCTGTAGTTATTAGCGGAAAAAAGCCGAACAAAGAATAAGTCTAGAGGCCTAGGACGCATTTGACCACCTCTGCCTCATTCATATTTTTCATAATGAAATCTGGGGAATATATTACTCCAACTTGAATATGTTTATTCTACCTTAGAGAACCATTTATTGCTATTAATTTGAATAGCAACCTGAAACTTTCAACGAAATTAGAAATGCATGGACGTCTTCAGATTCACCCAAGCTTTCTAAGTTATTAAAAATGATTAAAATAAAACTTTTTGTGAAAAAACTCTTTAAGACTTGTTATATCTGCTGCAGCCGTTGGTTTGCATAAAATATTGGTGGTTTAAAATTTAAAATACTATTAAAAATTACATTGATGAACAATCTAACAGCCCCAGTAACTCAGTTTAATCAGAAAGAAGTTTAAACTGGTAAAACAAAAGATTATAAACTTTTTCAAATCTTATTTATTTTTGTAAATTTTCACATTGTTTAGCTTTTTATAAACTGTTATTCGCCTAAACTGAAAAATCATAGCATAAATTTCAGCTTCTGTATGTTTGCATAAGACTACAAGGCTTGCATTCATCTAAATACAAGGAAATTTCTTCCCATGAATAGAGATGCCTAAACTGAATTGGATGGTGTAAACAAATCTAGAAGTCTTGGACGAGACCATTCGCGTATTATAACTCATAAATAACTTGTGTTCCCGAAATGACTCAACATAATTCTAACAACCTCTTCCATTTTAGATCTACGGCTAAATTGAAAATTTTCTACAAGTGCACTATACCTAAACTAAATCTAAACGCAAGTCTAGTGATCGCATATCACCCCTCCAGTTCCTATATGTGCTCCTACTCCATAGTGACCACCATATTGGCTACCATAGTGTCCACCGACTGAATAGTGACCTGCCGTTCCATAATGACCACTAGATCCGTAGTGTCCTGCTCCACCGTAATGGCCAGTTCCTCCGTAAGCCGATCCATAGTGTCCAGCCGTTCCATAATGGCCAGCTCCTCCGTAATGACCTGCCGATCCATAGTGTCCCGACACTCCGAAGTGTCCCAAGGAACCATAACCTGCGGCAAGAGATCCTCCGTAGTGGGCCCCATAATGGCCACTTTGTAGGTGGGTT
The DNA here is from genome assembly GCF_029784155.1 of Uranotaenia lowii. NCBI lineage: Eukaryota > Metazoa > Arthropoda > Insecta > Diptera > Culicidae > Uranotaenia > Uranotaenia lowii. The sequence continues at coordinate 186,281,604 of NC_073692.1, read as the reverse complement.
CCGTGGGTCTGGTGAAGACCATGGTCCGATACGGATATGTGTCCAGCTGAAGCCAGAACTGGATGAGCATGTGCGGAGTAGATGGGAGTGGCAACAACCGAAGAACTCACGATTGGAGTACTGACAATTGGAGTGCTTACAACTGGATGGCTGACTACCGGATGGCTTACTACCGGGCTGTAGTGCACAGTAGTGACAGGTTTGGCTATGACTACAGGCTTAGGAACTAGAACAGGTTTGGTTACAACAATTGGCGTAGGCACTTTCACGGGAACCGGATAAGGATGTGGAACTGGAACGCCTACGTGTTTCGTTACTGGATACGGCACAGCTACAGGAACTGGGCGATCTACAGGAACTGCGATAGGTTTTTTCACGATGACTGGGTATGGCACTGGTTTCGCTACTGGGTAAGGCACTGGGACATGTTTCTTCACAAACACTGGATAAGGCTTAGGGATAGGCACGGGAATATGTTCTTTGATGGTCGCCGTGTAAATAGGCTTAGGGTATCCATAGCCATGATAAGCACTGTATAGTCCTCCATGTCCTCCGTGATAGCCACCGTACAGTCCTCCTCCATGGCCAAGGTAGCCTCCTCCATGGCCAAGGTAGCCTCCTCCGTAGCCATAGCCGATTTTTCCCCCATGGAAGCCTGCTCCATGACCCAAATAAGCCCCACCATACCCGACACCTATTTTCGCACCGTGAAATCCGGAATCATAACCGTACCCTCCTCCATAGCCTCCTCCGTACAAACCACCATGGAATCCAACATTTCCTCCGCCTCCGTACCCTATACCCAGTGAAAGATGACGCTTAGCTGTCTTCTTAACTTCTTCAACAGACGATGCAGTTTCAGCAGATTGTACCACCTGTTGCTGATCTTGGGTATTTAGCTGGATGTTCTCGGGTACGTCTTCACAAATCACCGATGCGCATATGATCAACACCAAGAACAATATCTATGAAAAAAAAACACACCAAAAACACTTGTTGAATTTAACCCAATCTTAGTAACACATCAAAACACGCCGTAACTCACCCTTAAGCCCTCCATGCTTAACCCATATGCTAACCTTATCGGTTATCACACGCACGGTCCGCAAAACACTACCAGTGGTTATCTTAACTGCCCTCACCTTTATACCTTTTCCCATGAAAATGATCAAACTCTAAAGCCCAATCTTGGTCCACAAATCTCGGATCTCCCGACCACCGGGCAAATAACAAACATGCGGAGGGACCTGTCAAGTCACTTCCATCACCCATCAGGCCCAGACATTAGGTCACAGATTCGAGAAAAAGCCAATCACCCAGCATGTTACAGTCCCTTAGCGCATAGCATATATTCGCATTTCAACTACAGCCTAGTTCAGGTACCCCCGTAGAATTTGCATGCAATTATGTCAATTAATCCAACTTATCCACATAAGAGGTGGCCCTGCGCGCGTCGTCTTGTTGTCGTTGTCGTCGTCATCGTTGATGAAGTCGGTGAGGAAACGCCTATGACACCCGGTCGAATGATAAAAAAGCGCGCGCGACAAAATAAAACGGCTCATCCATATGTATCTTGTTCAACGGCGTTGGGGGAAAACCTACCTCCTTACATTCGGATGTATAATGTACATACCTGAGGCTGATCTGCTTAAGATTATCGCGGGTCTCGTGCGTATGTTACTAATTCAATTGGCCCACCAGAAAGGCAAGAACGCAGTACAAGAGGTGTGCAACCAAGTCTCGTTAAATGTGTAACATTAGGCAACCGATTCTAGGCGCATATTCGTTATGGTCATCAATTATCACATAAGTTAATTGAATAATTGAATACTGGATTAGATTTCATCAAAGGTGTTGAAATAACAATCATTCGTGAAGTTTTTCAACGTTGTAAAAGGTGTAATAATCTCAATTATCGACCTCATTCGTATAATAAAATCTGACAGTATGACATGATTCGCATGTTCCTAGGATGGCATCTCTTGCGTTCCAAGAATTAAATCGTTTTCCTTCATGAAGCGTTCGCGGCGAAGCATGATCGTCAGCGAGTCGAGTAGATGTCGAAGAATTCGAAGCCGTCTTCGCGCAATGTTTTCATTAGAAGCGAATGATGATTGTTTGATGGTTTCCGATAGTAACTCAGAAAATAACTGATCACTAAAGAGGGGAAGAAAACCAAACAAGGTTTGCGTCGTTCGACGCTGAAAAGCGTCGTTTCTAAAGAAAACAAACTTTCTTTGTTGAGGAGTAAAATCGTTGGTGACTAAGATTGGGGTGAAAAACCATTCTGAGCGAAGATCATTAACCTTGATTGTAACCTGTATATGACGCTCAATAGACAGGTTGTTCTATGCGGACACGAGACGTGGATATTGCTCGAGGAGAACCTGCGTACACTCGGAGTAGTCGAGCCACGATTATTAAGAACCATCTTCGACGGCGTGCAGGAGAACGGAGTGTGGAGGCAAAGGATGAACCACAAGCTCACGCGATTCTACGGCGAACAACCCAGTATCCAGAAGGTGGTGAAGGCTGGCCGGATAGGCTGGGCAGGACATGTTGCGAGAATGCCGAACGACTGTCCTGCAAAACAGGTGTTCGCTACGAATCTGGTAGAAACAAGACGAGCAGGTAATTAGATCAAGTGAAGCGTGATCTGGCGAATGTGGGATGTCCGGGAAATTAGAGGACAGTTGCCGTAGACCGATCGAACTTAGGAATTATGTGCGGCAAGTTATGTCGTGAGATGGAATACTACAAAAATAAAAATAAAACACATCAAGCCATAATGAATTTTAAGTTCTTTAAAGTTTATGGCCCAGTTTAAATACGCTTCCCGGACAGTCGAAAAATAGCTCTAAGTCGCCTAAAAGGATTCTTACCACGCAGTTTCCGGTCGACAGTTCCACTTCGACGATTAGCTTGAGGCTTCCGAATCGTCGTCAATGTTTCCTTATACCGTTTGATAAAGCGCTATACGGTATTTCTGGGCCATTTCAGCTGTTTAGCTAGCCTAGATGCAGACCACAATGGATTTTCCAAATAACTGTGCACAATTTTTTCCCTTCTTTCGGCTTCCATGTTGATTGTTTACAAAGTGCAGTCGATTTGCGGAATGTCAAAAATACATACTTAAAGCTGACAAAATTCCCGACACGTGGGCGCCAAGAACTTCCAAATCCAAATTCCAAACTTCCAAATAGGAGCGTCACAATATGAGCAAAAGTTTGCTACAATTCTAAATGAAGCATGCATTAAAATATCGACATAAATTTGCTACATCTTTTCAAAGTGATGATTTCCGTATACAATCTGTAGATTCTGACAATAAAATCAGCTTACTGGGAGAACAAACAAGTATTCTGTCCTCATACATACCACCTGCATAGAAAATTAAAAACGCTTTTCATCAAACTCTTTAAAAAAAGAATCATAAAATCATTGATAAATTACCACGTATCATCACGTTGACAGAATACCATAAAGTACCTACTATTTAAATTTGAAATACCCCAGACATCACCCCGGAGGCTCACTTTCTACCAGAACCGGCCCTAGTTATTATCTAATATCACGTAAAGGGTATCACTTTCGATCACCATGCATAATTTCTTAATAGATTACCGTTTTGTATGTAGATCGATCGATAAACTGGGTAACTGAGTCAGTCAGTCAGTCAGTCAGCCAGGCCAGGCAATGAACGCACATTCCATCAAGCATCAAATTATGCTCAATTATCGCGCTTGCATAACAACCAACTCGGGGAAGGAAAAAGGGCTGAGGAGAGACCGTGATGTCTTAGTCTCGCCGGTTGTTAGGCTAAGTATTTAGTGCTGCAGGAGACCCTCAGCTGTCTACGAACATCCTCCAGCGTGACTGACTGAGTTCTATCTACGCATACATCGGAGGGTCCACGTGGAAACTTTATGTTGTGGCAACCTCGTGGTGCGGCGTGGAAGAATCAGGTGGGTGTGGAATGGCTGGTCGAGTTTCCTGCATGTCTACCGTCCGTCGTCATGAGCAAGTTCCAGCAAATTATCATATCAAACGCATTCATAAATAAAGCGCTTGCATAAAAGATGCATTGCTGATATGGCGACCACGAGTGAGCTTTCAAAATGTTTTGAATATCAGTGAACGTATGACACATTTGATTGATAACGAAGAAATGATTAGAAAACCCTCGGAGAACGAATTCCCAAATTGAGGGAGAATTAATTGTCGAAGACTTCAAAAGTCTACCAACATTTGTTGGCGATTTGTTTTAACCCAGTTACCCCAACTAACATGAAATCGTAACAGAACCCGATCAGGAGGGAAAAACTAAATTATATCAGGATGAGATATTTTGATACTAATTTTTTCCTATCTAAATGAGTTATTATTCAGTACTCGTAGGATGTAAAAATATCTCGAATTATATCAAAAAATCTATACGGTCATAGCTAAATTATATCAATTTTAGATATGCTCCTTTCAAGATTATATCTCGTTCAGATAGCATAGTTTGATATTGGGCAGAACAAAACCTATCAAAATTATAGCTATCAAGATATGAGTGCTTCGAGAAAAATTACTAGTGGATATTATTTGCTAAAACCATGTTCCATTTTTGGTTTCCCAAAAATTGGATCCAATTTTAAGGATCTGTTGAGCGAAACTCATTGATGTACGGTTTGGGCCGTTGACTTCGATGTCCGTGTTTCAGAAAAAGTTGTACATATATCAAAATAAGATATAATCATTTTATTTTGGGACAACCCCTAAACAATTCTTTATCATTGAAAATTATCTCAACCCCATTCAAGTCTGTCAATTAGAATAAGATATAATTCAGATTGGAGAAACTTAAAATCTAAATTTTTCAGTACTTAATTATAACTGAATCAGATGTAAATATCTTGGTGAGATACGTTTGAGTTCTTATTTTGATGTGCTCTCCTGATCGGGAAGCGATAATCCAAATCGACTATTTAGACATTTTTAATCACCATCGCAAACACGTTGTTATTGAGTAATTTTCTATCATTCTGGGGCATCATGCAAAGCTTTTCAACTTCAATGGCTTCTAAAAACTTTATGTCCACAGAAAATCATACCGCTTAAACATCAAAAGTTTTAAGGTTGATGGACATCAAATAGAAGTAATCTTAAAAATTATTGGTTTCACCTGTTATATTTAATTTTGCAAAAAACATTCACCCTACAAAGAGAAAGGAATAACTTGCAACAAAATTTGTTTTTAAAGCAAAATCAAATGAAAACGTATGGAAATTTATACAGTAGTTTTTGATATATTTGCGATATCATTACGCATAAAGCACCAATTGCGGTCATTTTTTATAAGGAGACTAGCTGATCCCATACGAACTTCGTTTCGCATTTCATTTATAATACGTCATGAACAGTTTGAATGAATGTCAATTGCCAGGCATTTTCAGATGCTTTTCCGAATGCATTGTTAGGCAATAACTACAAAAATGTTGAACACGTAATATGGACGATCACTATTTCTGTCGTATGCTACTAAATTTGAAATCAGTAATCCCCTAGATGAATTTTCGTCTCGATGCGATACTAAATTATTGCAAAAACAAATTTATCAGTTAATACGGAAGACCCCCTTTTTGTTGTTTGATACAAATATTGAAATCAGAAATCAATTGATCGTCCCAACCCCCGTGCATAAATTTCGACTCGATCGTTGCTTTAAAACGGAATTATTGCCAAAAAATTATACCCCTCACGGTGGCCTCTTTTACAAACTTCGAAATCGATTGTTTTTCCCTCAAAACTCTCGTGTGCAAATTTTCAAATCAATCCATTATATAATAACGCCAAAATCACTAAAACAGTGATTAGTTAATATGGACAACCCTTTTCACCTGAATCCGATGTATAATAACGTCAATACAGCAAAAATAGCATACAGTTAATATGGACAACCCCTTTTTTTGGCCCCTCACACAAAATTCAATACCGGCAATCGATTGCCCGTCCCTAAAAATATCCGAGCGCAATTTTTTTTTCAATCCGATGTGTAATAACGTCAATATCACAAAAATATTGAAAAGGTAATATGGACGACCCCTCTTGTCGGTCCCTTACATTATTGAATTTGATACCTAAAATCGATTGCACGTCATTCAAAACTCTCGTGTACGAATTTTCATCTGAATCCGATGTATAATAACGCCAATAACGCAAAAATAGCGAAAAGTTAATATGGGCGACCCCTTTTGTTGGCCCCTCACACAAAATTTTAAACCTGAAATCGATTGACCGTCCTTAAAAACTGTCGTGGATCAATTTTTATCTGAATCCGATGTACAATAACGTCAATATTGCAAAAACAGAAAAAAGTTCATATGGACGACCCCTTTTGCCGACCCCTGACCCAAAATGCAATTCCTGGAATCAATTGCCCACCTCTCAAAACCCCCACGTGCAAATTTTCATCTCAATCCGACGAAAAATAACGTCAATATCGCGGAAACAATATTTGTCTTGTATGGACGACCCCCTTCAAAAGGGGCCATCCGAAAATCTGAAAACATTTTTCATCATTCCTGGTCCTAATGAGCATCCATGCCAAATTTCAGCTCTCTAGCCCCTAAAACGGCTGAGTCTATAGAGGACAAACAAACAAACAAACAAACAAACAAACCCACAGAAATTGCTTTTTATATATATAGATTAATCACCTAATCACCGTAATTTATGTTTGTTGCTTATTTTATCGGCCTTATTGATGAAAAGTGATGTCGTTTTGAGTAAGAACATCTCAAGAGTTTGAAATTTTATAGACGGATAGAAAGTCAGAAGAAATGAAAGATGGTGGAAATGAGCGGGTAGAATTTTATTTAGAAGCATTATCATCACATACCAAATTTTTGTTCAACACGTGGCAACTACAATAAAGAAGTGGCAGATACAGATAGAGTTGCAACTACCACCACACATTAATAGACCAAGCGTGGATCGCCCCGCAAGCGGAAACTATCAAACTACCGACCGTAACGTGCAACCAAACCCTGGTTGTAACGAACGCGATGATAACGAACTGAGAAGGCTACACATCGATAGATCCGTTTCTGAGCTAAAGGGAGCTGATCTGAAGGACCACATACCGTCTTTTTGTTGATTCGCACTGCAAGTTTCCACTCGTGGGCGAACCACGCTTGGCCTACTAATGTGTGGTGGTAGATGCAACTCTATCTGTATTCACTTCTTCATAGTAGTTGGCCGTGTTGAAAAAAAATTTAGTATGAGATGATCTAAATAAAATTCTCACCATCGTTCGTTTCTTCTAACTTTATATACGTCTAAAAAATTTCAAATTCTTGAGATTTTCTTACTAAAAAGGACATCACTTTTGACGAACAAATTGTGGTAGGTAGTGCTTGGAAACAGAAAAGAACTAATGTGTTAAATTAATTTCTTTTGTGTATTGCAGAAAGTCGCGGCTGAACTGTTACAATATATAAAACAAAAATATGAAAACACTCTGTTCAATCGCTTCAATGGGTTTAATACATTCAAATTCGTTACTGATTTATGGAATTTCGATATTATTCAATTGAGAAAGATGAATGTAAAATACTTTCAGGAACATAGCAAGAAAATTACAAACTTGTTGTTGCAGTGTATGAGAAAAAAAAATACATGAAATAAGATGAAACATGTAAAAACTAGATAAACTAGAATAAAACAAGATCAAACAAAAAAAACAATTGAAACCAGACTACACAAGATTGAAACATATAAAACAACATTAATATAAGACAAAACATACACAGTAAACGAAAATTACCGAGTTCGGTAATTTTTTTACCGAAATCCTAACATGCCTAAATCGTGAAACTGTTCGGTAATTTTTTCGGTAAAAAATAAACGAACATCGGTAAATGAAGAATCGATTTACCGATGTTCGTTTATTTTTTACCGAAAGAGTTACCGAACAGTTTAACGATTTACACATGTTACGATTTCGGTAAAAAAAATTACCGAACTCGGTAATTTTTGTTTACTGTGTATGAAAAGGTAAAACAAGGATATACATTTAGGAACAAAATAAAACGAAACAAAACGAGATGAAACAAGGTAAATCGTGATAAAATAAGGGATGTTAATATTAAACAAAACAAGTTTAAATAAGACAAAAGAAAACAAAATTAGTATGCAAAAGACAAATAAAAAAAAGGAAAATAAGTAAACATTACAAAACATAAAACAATAATTTAAGTTATTGAAAATAAGCCACAAGGAAGATTTATTTGAAAAAAAAAATTAAGTTAACGGAAGCCTCTATATTGAATTGGCTTCAAATTTCATATTGTTTTATTTTTTCATTACCCTTTTTCCTGCTTTTAACTTGAATTTTCGTATTTATCTTATGTTTACCTAGTCTTGTTTTATCTTGCTGTGTTCTGTTTCGTCTTGATTTTATTCCTTTTACTGTATACATGTTTCAACCTTTTTATATTGTTTAATTATAGTTAATATGGTTGTATCTAATCTTGTTTTGTTAATTTTTTTTCGCTGTTCAATCTTTTTTTTTGTTTTATTTAAGCTTGTTTTCTTCTGTTCCATCTTGATTTACATTGTTATATAATGATTTTTGGTTCATGTAGCATTTCCTGCTAGTTATAATTGAATATTGTTAAAAATTTCTTCTTTTCTTTTTTCATAATGTTTGTTTTCCCTGTTTTAGCATAATCCATCTTGTTTTATTCTGGTTTATCTTTTTTTTTCTTACATTTTTTTAGTTTTATTTTGTGTAATCTTCTTCATCTTGTTTAATCCGGTTTATCTTGTTTTACCTCATTTACAGTTTTGTTGTTTGATATTGTTCTATCCTCTTTAGTTCAGATTCATACCAAGTATGACATGTTTTATCTTGTTCTTTAATGTTTTGCCTGCATTTCTCAACACGTTCAACGCTTTCACATCATTGTGGGGATTTAATACGATCTTCAATCATTTACAGTATTTTAAAGATAAGCGGAGGCGAATTTCGAAATGGCTTCAGACAGTGAAATTTGACTTCTACTCGTTGAGCTCTCTCACCAACTTATCCAAACTATGAAAAACGTTCAGAGGAGCAAGGATGGAGAGAGAATGGAATGAAGGCCTTCTTGTTGCACACCGTACTCACCCTGCTTGAACGTGATTTCGGAAAAATTTGAAAATAATTTCTTTGAAATTCTTTCAATTTTGGCGTCCTCAGATACAACTTCAAACTACGGATCTGAAACTTACCTTTTTTCTATAAGAGAAAATATTGATCAAAAGGTTATTTCCAAATTTTGATATAGGTACACAGTTGAAAAATCAGCAACTTAAACTTACAAATATTTTAAGGAATCTCTTGTTAGCTAAATCATTTGAAAAATGATAAGAATAAACAAGTTGATTGTAGACAAGAAAAGTAAAGAAAAAATATTCTATCACACCACAGTTTTGTGCCTGTTTTTGCAAGAATTTAGCGAACTGATTTCAAATCCGTTATATAATTTTGTCTATCATTTCTATATTTATTCGATATATTCTTATATATTTCACTTCAAAACTTCATGCGATAAATTATTCTTGAAAAAATGTCAAAGCGAAACTTACATGCATTTTGCTGATGTGCCTTGGCCGCCATTCTATTGTTTGGTGAAGCAGTACGGAAACATGGCATGCCAAATGAGAAGTCATCGATCCTTATTCTGCGCAGCGGTTGTCGGCGCAAAATAAGTTCCATCGTCTCTAGATTTATTATTCTAAAGTTTGGCTTGTTCACTTCCTGAAAAGTTTGTACGAAATTAGGTTAGAGTCGGTAGCTTATTCCTTTCAATTTACCTGCTGGAAGGTTTTCCTATCTCCGACATCTTTTCCCAGTTTCCTTCGACAAATGGGCGATAACAAGAAGAGGTTATAAAATATAAGGAACTGTTCTGGTTTTCCGGAAGGAAATTTAATCGAAGCTAGTGTGAAGATTTATATGATTCCACCTACAAATGTGTCAGTTATCTGAAAGGTATTTTTTCTGGTTTTTTTAGATGAAATAATATCTGTCTTTTCTTATATAAAGAACATTCATCTTTTAGAAAAGACTGGCATGAAGAAATCTTCGAAGCGACATTATTTAATTTGATTACTTTATTCAACTATAACCTAATTAAATTTATAATCATAGCTTCTAGAAGTTTCAACCAATTTTAATTATTGCTCAATTAAAAATTAATCCGGTTAACAGCCGCCATTACTTCATCGTGCATCGCAGAAGTTGATTCATTAGAATCGGTTTGCTCAACACTGCACTCAATATTTCCATATGCTATGGAACTTCGATGAATCAGCTTATGTTTCCGGAAAGCTCTTTTCGATCCAAACCAATCCGTACAAAAGTCACATTTTAGAAGCCCTGCTTTACTATTGAAGCCGTCCGATTTTCGCCCTGAAAACGGGGCTGTATCTGCAGAGTTCCTGCCCAGGCGATGTTGATGTTTCCGAAGAATATATTCAGCTTCGAACAGTTTTTGTTGGTGTTCTTCAAGCTGCGCTGAACTAGCAAATCGGTTAAAACAAAATTCACATTCAAAAGGTTTCATTGCATTCAACGGCCAAAACTTTCTACGGTTTCCAAAATGCTTTATCTCCGAATGCCTTTGTACACTCTCTAGGTTAGACAGAAATTCCTCGCAACCACAGCATCGAATAATATTGTCAGCTGGATTCAGGAGTTTGATTTTTGCCTGCCTCTGCTCCTGTCGTAACTTTTTGGCATCATCATCTTCCGAAAAACTTTCGAAATTCATAGCCGAGTCCTCAACTAAACCATTTTTAATATCTTGCGTGGATTGGCTGCAATCAATTTGAGTTAGTACGATATTCTTTTTCAAAAAACTTCTTCAAATATTAGTGATGCAACTTACCTTTTGCGAGAAGCCTTTGACCACAAATGTTCTGCCAGTTCAACTTTTGAAATGAACGTTTTAGCCGACTGTAAATCTTGTTTGCATATATTACACAAAAATAATCCTGTCGATTGAACCTGTGGAAGCTGGAAATTAAAACTTTTATCATACCTGTTGTACTTGTTCCTTTTGAAAATGGTTATTTCGAAATCTTACCTGTAGTTTTGAAAGAATATCATCAAGTCGATCACGTACCATCGATGCACAATGTTTTAACGGAAGCCAGCCGTTGGACGCAGAAATGGTTCTAGCACACAAGCTGCATTTTTTGGAGCCTTTACCCATTTTTATTTGTAGCAGCCTTGGAATCTCGAAAATTTAACTTTTTGTATAAATATATGTTAAACAGAGAAGTTACAATTTTTATAAGTATGTCTGAAAAAAAATGAGATTATAATTAGGCTAAAAGTATTTTTAATTTTCTAAGGTGGGTTTGAAAAGGTTTTTAGATGGGCTCGAAAGGAAATTGGAGTAACTAATGTTACTTTTTGGAACTTCGAAATACATAAAAAAGAGCAATTGATCTTAAGCTTCGTCTTCTATCTTGTTGGATTTGAGACGAGTTCAAAAAAAACCTAAGAGACATTACTGATGCGAAAAAGGTCCCGAAAATTAGATTAAATATTAAATCTTGAAAAACAAATTATGTTCTCCATATCTCATTGTTGATTGGAAAAGAATCTCGCTCAATGCTTCCATTTAATTTTTTTTTTTTGGAGTATGATCCTTAACTCTTTAATGCATGATTTTTTTTTATTGAGGATAGCAATTTTTGTGAGAGTGAAATTCGGATAACACAATTGAACAGGTTTGAAGCCGTTGTTTTGAGTCTTTTAAAAGTTATACCCCATCAAAGTTTAAAAATAATTTTTGAAATTGTTGATATATTCCTATTATACGATTTTGCAAATCCTTCCAAACATTGTGCATTCGTTCTGTGCAGGTGCAGGTGCAAAGTTTTTCAACATTTGTTTTTTAACTACATAAAAATGAGTTTTAACTTAAAACTCATTTTTATGTAGTTAAAAAAAAGTACCTAAGTACCTACACTTAAGTATAGCAAATAATGCATCAAATCGCCCTGAAATTGTTCAAGCAACTCAAATATTATGTTTGTTCGAGTATATAAAGTCACTGGAAAAAGTTTATATAACTAAGTATGACAAATTTCAAAGTTTGGTAAAAAATTGTTATTGAAATTTGATGTTCCTCCGAGGTGCATCAAATTTCAGAAAAAAGTATGTTTTTTCCTCTTTCAAAACTCTAAATCCTGAAATCGAACCGTCTATTCAGCGGGACAATCGCATAGTTCTATAACTCTAAAACTATTGAGGTACGTTCAATTCTGAGAGGAGGTACGCATATGTACCTTTTTGGTACATGCCGAAAAACTTGATTTCAGGTCGAAATTCTAAAATTGTCCCGCTGAATGGATTGACGTGGAACATCGCGAGGGGGAAAATAATGCGAAAAATCAATAAATTGGAATAAATTGCACGAAAGCTTGTATGCAACACAATTACATACTATATCATTGCACAAAACCTATAAATCAAGTAAATTTTTTTTTTTTTTATTTACAACTAGTTTATTAAAGGCCTTTCACTTTTATAAAGTTTAAATGTGCCGAGGGTATTTGTTTCACTGGTTAGTAGGGATGGGGGCCGTAATAGTCGCGGCGACTCAACAGTTAAAAAAAAAACTTTAAATAATGGAAAAGGAAGGGGTGTATAGGGGTTATTCTTCAATATCAGTTTTCCATTAGGGTCCGGTGGTGGCCTCCTGTAGCTGTGGTTTCGGTAGCTACGGTTTGGTATCGGTTTCCGACCTTCTGGCCAACCTTCTTCAGGAATGTGTCGAACCCGTTGGATGAGAAATCAAGTAATTTTATATCGAAAAATTTAATAAAACCAAGAATATAAAAGGTAAAAAAAACCCTTATCTTTCACAACTCTTATCTTTCACAATTTGTTTTTTTTTTTTTGAGAAGGCGGACTCATTGGCTAAGGTGGGTGCGTTACAAGGTGAAATCTTTGAGAGGATAATAACTTACAACGAATAATTTTCAATACCTCGCACTTGAGCGATTAACGCTTGGCAGTCTAGCCGGGATAATGGCACACTGGGACGTTGGCTCCATACGATTATTCCTAAGGTTCCGACAAAGGCATGGTTGAAGCATTTTAACATGAGTCGCGACTTCATTCGCGTGATTTCTCGGCTCATGTCAAATCACTACCGGCTTGACGCGCACTCGTTTCGTATTAATCTCGCTGCAACCAATGTTTGCGTTTGTGGGTATGGCTACCACGACATCGATCATGTTGGCAAACTTAGATTTTGGATATTTGTTCCCAATTTACAAATATCTCAAGCTGTCTGACTTGGTCGTTTATTCCGCTTACCCACGTAAACTCTCTGTTTGTTACCAAACCTAATACCGAAACGAAAAGTAACAATATTTGCAACCTTAAATTAATTAATTGTTATGTGTAAAATTTCTATAATTATTTTCTATTTATTGTAAAATGTAAAAAATGAACCATCCTAGTATAAGAAATAGCATAGCAGTGAGTTACCGGATGAACTGTTTTGAAACGGTAACTCACCAACCAGCTGATGCAACAACAACAAGTCAGCATAAACCAGTTGAAAATAAATCTCGTAGCGGCAACATCAGCTCCGTACTACTCGTTGTTTGTTCCGTCGGTCGAGTTTGTAGAAGTTAATAAAGTGGTGTTTTAATTTGTTCAATCGGTCGTCTATTCGGTGTTATTTTTAAGCACATCCGAAACCCGAAACAGATTTGTGCTGTGTGTTGTACTGCGGATTAAAAAGGGTGCAACAAATACCTTCCTCCTGACCCGTCGGCAGTGGAAAAGCTGCGAGCCAACCAACCATCAGCGCTAATCGATTGATCGACCCGAGGTGCACCCGCTGCTGTTGCTGTTGATTGCTGCGGAAGCAGCAAATGGTAAAGCCTCCGATCTAATTGAACCCGGTAAGCTACCCCCTGAATCCTCAACATTGGTCCTTCGAGCCGGATCGGAGGAATTCCCCACACGGAAGGTAGCGGTGAGTACACCATTTTCTTTACTCGACGCGCTGGCTGCATCAAGTTGGGCCATTTTGCTTGCCTTTTGTACTGCTGTACATTGTTTTTCGAGCCAAGAAAGCGCAAAGTGAAGCCAAGCCAACAGCACAAAGCCACCAACAGCTGCTAATTTTGACCTGCTGCTATGTGGATGTTTTACACCGGTCAGCAAAAATTGGGAAAGTGGATTTGATTGATTTTTGGCGAAAAAGTTTTGGACTTGGAATTCTTCTGGCAAATTCAGTCCTTATGCACCTGAGGCTTATATATTGGCAATATTGATTAATATTATATGCGATTGGGTGTGAGTGGGTGGCAGTCTTCGCGAAAGAATTGTGTGTCGCGTCGAGAAGGATTTTTTCGTCGATTTTAACACACAATTCTCGGTTCCGTTTCGAATCAAAGATTGATACACCGCGACGGGAAGGATTGAATCGTACGATTTGTATCATTCTTCGTCGTGTAGAAGTGTAAATCCGCGACGGGAAGGATTTAATCGTACGATTGGTTTACACTTCCGCCGTCGTGTTAAAAACCAGTACATCGGTTCGGGAAGGATTTCGTTTGCGTTTTTTGTGCTGTGTTTTCGTTATCGTACAGTGGTGGTAGCAAGTGTCTGTGTATTTCATCATGCCGAAAACCAAATCCGACGAAAGGGTGGAGGATGCCATTATTCGTCGCAAGGCTATTTTGACAAACCTGTCGGATGTTGAGAGGTTTACAAAGGAATTCAACGTTGATCGAGACACAGGGCGCCTTCAAGTTCGACAAGATTTAGTTGATCGGATCTACGACCAGTTTCAAAAGGCGCAAACCGTCATCGAGAAGTGGGATGGGCCAGACCGGCTTGAAATGCGTTTGGCTGAGAGATCGACCATCGAGGAAAGGTTTTGTGAGGTGAAAGCATTCCTGTTGAACAATATCCCGGAAAGGTTGAGCAGTTCTACATCAGCAGAGCCGACCGCACCAACCAGCACAGCTATGTTTCACCTACGCCTGCCCAAAATAGATTTGCCGAGGTTCGATGGTGATTTTTCGCGATGGTTGTCGTTCCGAGACACGTTCAAGTCCATGGTGCACTCGAACCCAGATGTTCCAGCGGTTGCAAAGCTGCAGTACCTGCTTCAGAGTTTGGAAGGCGAAGCCAAGAAACCTTTCGAGTCCGTGAACGTTGAGGCTGACAACTATCTTATAACTTGGGACGCGTTGATGAAGCGGTATGATAACCAGCGGTACCTGAAACGACAGCTCTTCAGGGCAATGTACGACATCCAGCCTTTAAGGAAAGAGTCTTCAAAGGATCTTCATACGTTGACTGATGATTTTGACCGCCATGTGAAGGCCATGGCTAAACTGGGTGAGCCGGTAGGTTACTGGGATACTCCGCTAGTGAACCTACTGTGCTACAAGCTGGATCCTACGACACTTCGAGCCTGGGAGGAAAAAACAAGCGACCTGAGAGACATCACTTACCAAGAGTTGATCGATTTCCTGTATTCTCGAGCGATGATGCTGAAGACCATCGTCTCAGAAGAACAGCGCAACCTGCAAACTATTCCAGCGAGGATGACGGGATCCCAACCGAAGAAGGCGTTCCGATTAGTGGCCAATCCTGTTGCGTCTGATCCAAAACCCGATTTACCCGTGTGTGTAGTTTGTTCGGAACGACACCATCTATTTCGCTGTAGGAAATTCGCAAGTTTCTCTCCCTACAACCGACGGCAAGTTGTCACATCCCATCGTTTGTGTTGGAATTGTTTCAATTCCGGCCATTTATCACGATCCTGTTCCTCCAGACACACTTGTCGTTTCTGCAATGGAAAGCATCATTCTCTCCTCCATGATGCGATCAAGACCACCAACTTCAATTCGGTTCCGAAACCAACTTCGCTTTTGTCGAATCCACCACTCCCAGCTCCACAACGTAGCACCGCTCCTCCAGATTCAGATCCGCAACCATCTACTTCGAGCCAACAAGTTTGTATGACTGTTCAGGCAACGAACAGTACAGTTTTGTTAGAAACGGTGATGCTTTTGGTGGTTGACAGTACGGGGAAGGAAATTCCGGCGCGGGCGCTGCTTGATTCCGCTAGCATGTGCAGCTTCATGACGAAGAAGTTGGCCAACACTCTCGATCTCCGCCGTTCTACCGTTGACATTGCTGTTTCAGGGATTGGTGAATCATCCAAGCAGATCAAGCGCCATTTAACAGCGAAGATTCGCTCAACCGTAACAAAGTACGCCACGAAGCTAGATTTCCTTATCCTCAAAAGGCCAACAGTTTGCCTACCGACAGTGAGAATTGATGTTGCTGCTTGGAAAATTCCCGACGTTGACCTGGCTGATCCACATTTTTTCATTCCTGCGGACATTGACCTCATCGTTGGCGGAGAAGTGTACCATGAACTTCACGGCGGCAGCAAGATTTCCCTCGGCAATGAGATGCCGACTTTAGTGGAGACTGTTTTTGGATGGGCTGTATCCGGATCGGCTCCGATAAATTCCTCCGTAACACCCCGGTTATGCCATCTTACGACCATCGATCGAGACCTAGAACAATCCATCGAAAGGTTCTGGGAACTCGAATCTCTGTTGCCGTCCCAAGCTCTGTCAGCTGAAGAAATAAAGTGTGAAGAAGTGTTCAGTGCTACCACCACTCGCGATTCGTCCGGTCGTTTCGTAGTTAGATTGCCACTCACTAGTGACCCCCTGGTACGTGTTGGTGAATCAAGATCCATCGCCGAGCGCCGCTTCCAAAGTCTAGAGAGGAGACTTAAGCGAGATCCTGCCACTCGAGAAGCCTACGTTTGTTTCATGGCCGACTACGAACGTTTGGGCCACATGATCAAGTTGACTGATCCAGTAGACGACTCTGTCCCCCACTGCTATCTACCACATCATCCAGTCTTCAAGGAGTCAAGCACAAGCACCAAGGTCCGTGTTGTTTTTGACGCTTCGTGCAAGACATCAACCGGCTACTCCATCAACGATATGCAGTTGGTGGGACCTACTATCCAGGACGATCTACTGTCGATCATTATGCGCTTCCGAACCCACCCAATCGCACTCGTAGCCGACATTGAAAAGATGTATCACCAAATACAACTGCACCTGGACGACTGTACGTACCAACGAATTCTCTGGCGCCAAGGTCCCGAAGAGCCTCTCGCAACATTTGAGCTGCAGACTGTTACGTACGGTTTCGCTTCAGCACCATTTTTGGCCACCCGCGCTTTACAACGCCTCGCTGAGGATGAAATCAGTCGTTTTCCTGTTGCCGCCCCAGCTTTTAAGAACGACTTCTACGTTGACGATTGTTTGACTGGTGCCGAAGATGTCGAATCCGCTGTTCAACTCCGCCGAGAAGCATCCGCTCTAGCTGCTTCTGCCGGTTTACCACTCAAGAAATGGGCATCCAATGTTCCTGAAGCGCTTCGTGGTATTCCTCGAGAAGATTTAGCCGTATCCGAAATCCACAGCCTGCAGGACGATCAGGCTGTCTCTACGCTCGGACTTGTTTGGGAAACAAGGTCTGACGTACTACGATTTCGAGTCCAATTGCCCCTGCCAGCTCCAGTACTCACAAAGCGCAAGATTATGTCGTACATCGCCCAGATTTTCGATCCACTTGGTTTGGTTGGACCGATTATAACCGTCGCCAAACTGTTCATGCAGCGTTTGTGGGGACTTCGAACAGAGAACGGAGAATCTTTCGAGTGGGATCGCCCACTACCAGCGTCGTACCAGGCCGATTGGAAGGAGTTCCATAGCACGCTGGATACCATCGCCACGATCCAAGTTCCTCGATACGTGTCTTCCGCCAATGCCACATCCTTTCAGTTGCATTTCTTTTCGGACGCGTCGGAGAAGGCCTACGGCAGCTGCTGCTACATTCGGTCGGAATGTGATGGAGTCGTCCGTGTCGTATTGCTGACATCGAAGTCGAAGGTCGCCCCGCTGAAGAGCCACCATAGCATTGCCCGTTTGGAACTTTGTGGAGCCGTTCTGTCTGTCAGCCTATCGGAGAAGCTCAACGTGAGCTCGTCAATCATCCGCTTTGGTGGACTGGTTCTCCATGGCTCCAGTTACCGCCTTCGCAGTGGCCACGAACCGAGTTGTCAGCCTGCCAAACCAGTTCGACGAGTGAGATGAGAGTTCCAGTTGCTGCGCTTCCAGCTGTCGTGAAGGATGACGAGTTTGCAGATCGTATCTTTGGAATGTACTCCAGTTACCAAAAACTTAGGCGCTCCATCGCTCACTGCATGCGATACTTTCGCTTGTTGAAAGCTGCTGCACGGAAGACGAAAAAGGAACCAATCCAAGCGCTTACCACCGCCGATCTGCATGAAGCAGATTTGACACTTTGTCGTCTTGCCCAGAAACAGAGTTTTCCTGAGGAGTTAGCCACCCTAGCATCGACCGGCCGCCTTCCATCTTCATCGCAGTTGAAGTACATTCGCACAAAACTGGATTCGGATGGAGTCATTCGGATTAGAGGAGTTCTGGCCAATGCAATCGTTCCAGAAGCTACGAAGCATCAAATTGTTCTGCTCGCGAAACACCCACTTTCAAAACTGTTGGCGAAGTATTATCATGGGAATTTACTTCACGCCGGCCCACAACTAATGCTCGCCACGATCCGTCAAAAGTACTGGATCATTGGTGGACGCAATCTAGTGCGCCGCACATTCCATGAGTGCCACAAATGTTTCCGATGCAGACCAAAGATGATCCAGCAAAGTATCGCAGATTTGCCTACGTCCCGTGTTGCGCCCCGAAGACCGTTTGCCGTTTCTGGTGTGGACTATTGCGGACCAGTTTACATCAAGTCTCTCGTCCGTAACCGAGGCCCAACGAAGGCATACGTTTGCATCTTCGTTTGCTTTACCACACGTGCCGTTCACATCGAGTTGGTGTCTGATCTCTCCACGCCGGCCTTCATCGCTGCTCTTCGCCGATTTTCTGCCCGCCGAAACTTTCCCCACGAGATCCACAGCGACAATGGCACTGCGTTCCGAGGTGCAAACAACGAGTTGCACAGAATTTACCAGATGCTGAAAACCGAACACGGAGGACGCAAGAACATCCTGGATTGGTGTGCAGAATCTGGAGTTGCGTGGCATTTCATACCACCTCGATCGCCCCATTTCGGAGGTCTATGGGAAGCAGCAGTGAAATCAGCGAAGCACCATCTATTGAGAGAAATAGGCCACTCCAACATTTCCTACGAAGACATGACGACGTTACTAGCCGAGGTGGAGATGTGTCTGAACTCCAGACCCTTGATTCCGATGCCAACCGAATCCGACGAGTTAGAAGCCCTGACACCTGGACATTTCCTTGTCGATGAAAGCCTGCGATCTCCACCCGAAGAAGACGTCGCAACTGTTCCGGACAATCAACTGTCGCATTGGAAGCTCACGCAGAAACGGTTCCAACGAATCTGGCGTAGATGGTACCCAGAATATCTGCAGCAGCTTCAAGCCCGAGCCACCAAGCACCGTAGACCATCAACTGTAATCCAGCCCAACCAAATGGTGATCATCCAAGACGATCTGCTTCCGCCAGCCCAATGGCCACTAGGGATCATCACAGCCGTTCATCCTGGGAAAGACGGCGTCGTACGAGTGGTCACCTTACGCACTGCGAAGCGAGATGTCGTTTCCAGGTGTGTCAACAAACTTGCTCTGTTACCCGTACCAGAACAACCCGAACCCAATCCAGCTGATGAGCAGCCCGTTGGAGAACCGGTCACCGCAGTTCCTGAAAACAACCAATGAGTAGAGCTGCACTCTAAGACAGCTCCTGTACGAAATTTCATGGATCAGGTGATTGCGGTTCCAATATTTTTAAAGGTTGTTTGTTGGTCTACTTGGTTCCCTTTTGCTTCCCAGAACCACTTGTCGTCGTCTCCGCCTGTATATTGCGGACCTCCCAGATCCAGTAGTCGCAGATTGCAGCCTGAATGAGTAGAGCTACACTCTAAGTTAGCTCCTGTATATCAATTTTGAAAATCAGGTGATTGCAATTCCAATACCCCCTTATTTTGTTTGTTGGGCTACTGGGTTCCTTCTTGCTCCGCAGAAATCAACGCTCCAAGTGTGGTCGCACTTCATCATTTCCGGCTTCGTGTGGTGGACATCTCCTCCCATCGGATTCCTAGCACTGGCTTATTGATAGCAGTAGTCGGTGGTCGCAGCTTATATGAGTAGAGCTACACTCTAAGTTAGCTCCTGTATGAAAACCATTAGCACCAGGTGATTGCGGTTCCAATCATTTTATTTTATGTTTGTTGGTCTACTGGGTTCCTCTTTGTTCCAGAAAGCAAAGCTCCAGATGGTGTCCGTACCGCCCAGTACCAATCGCTCCTCCTGCTCCCCTGGTGCCATGATGCGTCTCGTTGGTCCACGCAGCCGAAGATAAAGGAAACAGATGAAGGCTCCCCAATGTCACCGAAATTTATGTTGAAATGTCCGTGCCATTTCAAGGTGGCCGGAATGTTTGTTACCAAACCTAATACCGAAACGAAAAGTAACAATATTTGCAACCTTAAATTAATTAATTGTTATGTGTAAAATTTCTATAATTATTTTCTATTTATTGTAAAATGTAAAAAATGAACCATCCTAGTATAAGAAATAGCATAGCAGTGAGTTACCGGATGAACTGTTTTGAAACGGTAACTCACCAACCAGCTGATGCAACAACAACAAGTCAGCATAAACCAGTTGAAAATAAATCTCGTAGCGGCAACATCAGCTCCGTACTACTCGTTGTTTGTTCCGTCGGTCGAGTTTGTAGAAGTTAATAAAGTGGTGTTTTAATTTGTTCAATCGGTCGTCTATTCGGTGTTATTTTTAAGCACATCCGAAACCCGAAACAGATTTGTGCTGTGTGTTGTACTGCGGATTAAAAAGGGTGCAACAAATACCTTCCTCCTGACCCGTCGGCAGTGGAAAAGCTGCGAGCCAACCAACCATCAGCGCTAATCGATTGATCGACCCGAGGTGCACCCGCTGCTGTTGCTGTTGATTGCTGCGGAAGCAGCAAATGGTAAAGCCTCCGATCTAATTGAACCCGGTAAGCTACCCCCTGAATCCTCAACACTCTCCCCTTGTGTGTTCTTCATTTAATGTCTGTTTTTTTTTTTTTTTAATTATTTATTAGTACCACCTCTCATCCAACGGGTTCGACACATTCCTGAAGAAAGCTGGCCAGAAGATCGGAAACCGATACCAAACCGTAGCTACCGAAACCACAGCTACAGGAGGCCACCACCGGACCCTAATGAAAACTGATATTGGAGAATAACCCCTACAAATCCCTTCCTTTTCCCTTGTTTAAAGTTTTTTTAACCTTCCTAGGCCGTTCGGGTCAATATGACCCGAAGCGAACTTTAAAATCGTCATAACTCTTTTGAAAAAATCGGAAAAATATGAAATTTGGAACATATTACTAAAACCACGAGATACATAACCTGTAGAAAAAGCAGCTTCCGGTGACCACCGGAAATGCCACAACTGGCAAGCCGAAAAAAAAAGTTACACATAAGCCGTTCGGGTCAATATGACCCGAGAGTTTGCGCGCGTTCCCCTGATGAAATATGTTAACCGATTTTCATGATTTTACATTCATTAGTTAGGAAATTTATTCTAGTTTCTGAATCTATAAAATTTTAGTAGTTTTAACTTATCCGAACGTCTGGATTCTGCTCCGAATGGAAAAAAACCCCGAAAATAATGTCTTCTCAGAATACCCATTACTTCTAATTGCTTTTACGTATTGAAATTATTTTATAAGTTTTGAAATTGTGAAAAATAAATCTTTTCAAACATATAGAAAAATTGAAGGTAATATGGAATTTTCTGTCGCTAGAGTAGAATTTCTGAAAAAAAGCATCTTTTTTCGTACTTTTGTTTTGCAATGTTGTCTCTCATTCTTAACTGAACCGATTTCCAAAATTCAAATTTTAGTTTCATTTTGATAACATGATCATCATTTTCACTGAATACACATAGTATCTCAAATATGACTGTTATTCGTAATACGAGAATGAAAACAAGAAAAAAATCGTAGTTTTCGTACCCGGCTGTTACGATGCGCGCGTTTCTCATTTTGTTACCGCGATTCCTTAAAACTTTTCATGAAACCTGCCCACTTTTTATATACCCAATGATAGATTTTAATCTCTACAATCGATTGATATGCTTTTTATGTGGTTTTTCAAAAATTTGTAGCAACGTTTTTCGAATTTACTAAAAGATATCGGATTCGACCAGATTTTCAAACGTTTTGTAGCAAGCAAACACAACCCCCCGGGAGAGCATAAATCGAACAAAATCCATGGCTCTCCCGGTCGTGCTCTCGAAATCTAGCTTCCTATAGCAGACTGAAGGAATCGCCCGCATGGTTACGTAGGGTGGTTTGTGTTGATACGTATGAATATTTTTACGTAACTCATAGCTAAGTCATTGTCTTCATCATTTTGATTGTTTTTCAGTTTTTCAAAGTTACAGAGACCTAGTTCATAAATGTTTTAAGATATTTTTAAGAATCCTCATTTTGCAAAATAATTACGGTGGCATCTTCTTTGATTTTTATTATAACATAAAATTTACATACATACATACTACTTTTACACAAGTGTGAATGTTTTCGATGTTAATTTTTGAAATATTTCAAAACCATACGTATTAAAATAAGATTTGCTGTTTATATTTCAGATTACTAATCTGAACTTCAAATCCGAATGATGAATAAAATTTTAGAATTAATAATTCAAGATTCACGATTCATATTTCTTTGTTCACAATTATTTTTTTCTGAATTCAAAACTCTTAAATCGAAATAATGAGCTTCTAATTCACTTTTAAAAATTCATTGTTCACAATACTAAGTTTCCAATGGTGAATTTTGAATTAAAAATCCACAATTTTCCATTCTTTTTTAAAACCTGATTCAAAAAAGAATAAATTCACGATTGAAAAATCGTACTAAAAAGTTGTTAGTTTCATATCTAGGATACTAAATTCGAAAATGTTAAATTGGAATTCACGTTCTGATTTTTGTTGAGTTTGAAACGTATCAATTTGTTAGGGCTAGATAAGCTACTTTACGAACGTTTTGATTGCCCGGCTGGGCGTTCACTATATTGGTCTCCAGGAGATGACGATTTTGGCGGGACTTTTCTCCCAAACTCTGCTGCACGGGTGGAGCTATGTCAACTAAATGAAGGTTATGTGAAATGAAACTATGAATTTCGTGAGAAAATTTAACTACTTTGGGAACATCATATATACAAAAAATAGCACACTAGAACTGGTTTAGATGGGGACCATACAATTTGATTTTATTTTTCATCGTATTGGGGTTTTAATGGAAAAGTGTCACTTTTTGCATGAGAGGGCAAGTTTACCACAACATCACTGATTAAGGATTAAAAAAAAGTGGAATATGTACTTGCGCTTGGTAGATTTATTGATGTGTTTGCAAAACTCGATGCGGCCGTGATGCTCGTTGGTCGACTCGTTGGGGGACGGTTGACGGGCTGGCAACGACAAGCTCGACGATGACGATCCAGAAATTGAGTTGATTGTTTCAGGCGAATATTTCCAGGCAGTAATGGTCTGTGTTGACGTAGACCAGAATAATGTCCACGTGGAATTTGGGTCTATGTTGACGGAGACCTTTATAATGTCCACGTGAACTTAAGGTCAATTTTTACGGGGACCTTAATCATGTCCAGGGAGTGGTGCCAAGGTGAACACAGGAAACTCGCGCGTGGCTTACGAGACGGCAGGTCTGGCGATGACTTTGCCGTTCGCGGATTTTTGGGATGTACGGTGAAATATATTTTGGTTTTTTCCTAGTCACATCACTTCACGATTTGCCATCTTCATATAGTGGTTGAGAGGCTTAATCCAATTGCGCACTCGCGGTTCACCAGTGAATTACTTGTCACAAAAAAAACGGGGTATGGCGCGGAAAACTATCGTTTTTCCTAAACTCACTCCCGGACTAATCGATCGATATTTTAGAAAAGAGACCTGCTTTACTTTCGGAGGTCCTATATATACACTCAGAAAAATTCTATTATACATGCCATAAGATTCTCTTATGAAGTGGCGCCATAAGAAAAATCAATGAAATTCATAAGATTATCTTATGACGCGAATGAACTCTGCAGATGAACACCTGTTCCAATGAGAGGTTGTGGCTTTTCATAAGAGGGTCTTATAAAAACAGGAAATGTCACGTTCGATGAGAATAATTCCAAACAATTGATGTTAAAAATTTATTTTATTGTTCGGCTAATTTGTTTGGAATTACAAACATTATGGTCAACATCAGCAGCACTTCAATACCCGGTTCCAATGAATTTGTTCGGCCGCATACGTTATTTTGAACTTGGATTTTTTCCCGGTCAACGTGCTGAAAAGTAAACAAAAAACAAATTAGAGTTTACCTTTACAAATATGTTTAACGATTTCAAAAATAAACTTCAATTCAAACTTACCATTTAAAAGAATGAAACTAATTATTACACAACTTCGTTTGACGACTGAAAAATGACTGATGGAAAGGACGTGTTCATAATAACTTCGTATGAAAATTGAAAGAATTTCATAAGATTCTTATGAAAACTTAGTTTGGGCGCAAAAAAGGGGTTCATAAGACGTATCTTATGAAAATTATAATAAGATTTTGCCTGAGTGTACCTTTGATTCTCGTCCTTTCCTTTTCATTTCCGCCCATCAAATCCTGTCCCCATCGTTGACGTCTTCATTGATTGACAGGAACAGTACAATTTATTTTTATGGTTGGTGTCTGTTTTTTTCGAATTCGATGTTTTTTTTTTCAAAATATACATTATGGCATGTTCAAATTCAAATTTTTAATACGATGTTCCCTTTTTTTATGAATTATTAATAGTAATATATTTTAAAAGTCCTAAGAGCAAACGCACCAATAAGTGAGTATACGCGGCCCGGTTTTGCTCATTTCAGCGGACCGGTTTTAGGATACACACTCTTTCGCGCACCGGGCGGTAGCATAATTATATTTTCAAATTCAGCATTGCACTGGGAAAACTTTTGAAGAAAATCTTAATCTTAAATTAATACGGACCGAGTAAATTTTCGGAGTCGTCAGTTTTTTTTTGCTAAAATTTCGATTAATGTTGGTCTTAAAAGCTGCTATCCGTAACGTGACGTCAAAGTCTACATCCTGGTTGAACATGCCGTACAGCAGCAGCAATTGACTTAAGGCCAAGCACCTTAGACGACCAGCAATCGGGTCCGATGACGGATGCAGCAAGAACTTCTTAGCAGTTAGCAGGATGTTTGCTTCGCTTGACCTCGTTATCATATCTATAGGACACCGCTTTCAACCGGTGGTGGTTGTTTTCGGCGACCGATTCAACTTTGATCCTTTCGGCAAAGCGTTGAATTTCCCTTACGGTGTTTCCAATTCCGTGTCACCCGTTTGCTGGATTGTGATTAAAAACTTATTGAATTGTAGGACGACTTGATTGAATAGAATAAGTTCAGATAAGAATGTATTTTCGAATTAAGCTCGATTTTGTTTTCAAAACGCCGGGCACTTATATTTCCTAACACATGGACCCGAAAAACAAAATTCAACAAACTAAACAGTTCAACTAAAATTCAACTTTATTTATTTATTATATTTCTATTAAAATCATACTTTTCTAAAAAATCTTCAACTTTTTTCTATCCAACGTGCTGACTGAAATAGTTGCTGCTCCGAAAAACGGGGAAAAACAGTACTGGAATGCCACCCATATTGGCCGGTTGGATACAAATATCCTGCACAGCGCACTGGTCTCGATTATTATTACTCCATTAAATCTTCAGGAAGCAATCGTCGGACTTGAAGGGCTTTTTGGAAATATTGCATGGAATTAGTTTTTGTGCAATAAAAAAAAGTTTCTGCCCAAGATGCGATTTTTAACAACTCCGTTGAAGCCCTCGGCTCGTGTTTTGACATACATACAGTGGTTCGCTTCCGTCATAACGAGCCATATTGCTGGCCACTTCGCATTGATTCAGAATCGAGTAAACAACTTCGTTTGTTTAATTCTGCTTAAAACGGTAGAATTTTTTCAGTGCATGTTTGCTCTCGCCCCTTTCTAGTGAGCAAATTTGGTGATTTTGTCGGTCCCGACCATGATGGCTCTAGATATGGTGATCTCATATGCCAAATCGCCATTCCGCCATATTGAAAAAAGTTTTGACAGCTGGCTGTAGTGTTTACGAAAATAGGGATCCAGGGATGCCAGGTGTTAGTGATAAAAAATCAGATGGCAAAAAAGTGTGTGTATGTGCAGAAGCCAATCGTAAACGAAAGATCAAAAGATTTAAAACCGTACTGGGGTTTAGTTTATTTTATTATATTTAAATTGAGTTTTCGGAAAAAAGCAATGATATGAGTATATTCAATGAATTGATTTGTATTCTAAACGCTTTTTTTAATAAAATTACAATACAGTTCGGTCTATCCGTATGTTCCGAAAAAAAACTTTTCATTGACCTTTATGATAGAAAGGATCTTAAAGGGTGGAACAAACAACTAAAACCCTAAACCGGATGTTGCTTGCTCCTTATATATTCTTTTTACCTTATCCAAAGAGCTATTTTGTTTCCCTTTAATCGAAAAGTGTTGGATGAAAATAAACGTAAATCGGTTCTGCTAAAGGAATGCTAAAAATTCTGCTATTGATTATTTTCATGATTAAATGATAAACGATTTTATGATTCGAAATTTTATTTTCAAATAACTGTTGCATCATGTAAATACTGCTTAAGCCTTTTTTAATATTAACATATTCAGTTAATCTACCTTCACCACCACCCACGAGCAGCGCTGAGCTGGAGCTTTGCTGCACTTGAGGATGACTAGCAATTGGACAGCATCACCTGCAGAATCCTTCAGGGGCTCAATTCATTCCGGACAATCAACAGTCTGCAGTGGATCGAACTGATTCCCCAACCCACTCATCGTCATGTTGCTCAGGCGCCTAACGCTGCCCCTATTTTCCTATTTCAGCTCATCGGTTCCCTCATTCAAAAGTGCCAAAAACTTCATCTGGTTTTTCCAAATGCTACCCATCAGATCCGGATTACTCGATTGGATCTTCTGGAGCAGCGATGGCAACAGACGGGGGTCCTCCTGAAGCAGCTTTTTCATCTCGATGAAGATCGGATGTTCCTGCAGGAGGGCCAGCCGCTTCTCGGACGATGGAATGTAACGCCTCGCCATGTTACCATCCGATTCGATGACTTTCTGCTGCTTCTAGATAGCTCTTGAAAGAAAAAAGTGTTGAATAAGCATAAATTTGTCATAAGTAATGCAAAATTAATGTTACTAACCGCTACCGACAAAGCTGGCACCGTCGTTTATAGGTCCAACTTCTTCCAGCTTTGCTTACTAGCCCGGAACTCAGCCGGAAAATTTTGCTTCGATTCTATGAATTATATTTGCAAAAATCAAGGCGCAATTTTTGTCTAAGCAATATCTTGATGATTGGAAAAACTTCGTGTTTTACAAAAAATCAGAGCACCTGGCATCCCAGCCAGACAGCAGCCAGCCGAACAGCCAGCTGTCAAATTTCGGCTCCTCCTCCGCATCCAACCCTCGTCTACTTTTTGCCAAAGTAAGACCACCATATCTAGAGCCATCATGGTCCCGACGGCAACGGCCCTATTTTGCTCACCTTGATACTAACCCCCGGTGCGGTATAGAAGTGATTAAATTCGCGAGCATTTTCACTTTGCTCGCGATTGCTGCGGATGCCCTAACAAAATGTTTTATTTTTACATATATAATGAATAGAATAAATAACTACCTAATTATAAAAAAAAAACTAAACAACAAGAAACAAGTAATACGGAAAATTTAATAAATAACAAAAATTTAATTTATCTAATGGCGACACCAACCTAAGGCTACTAAACACAAATTATGACATATTTGTATTTAGGAATTTACGGACAATTACAAAAAAAATATAACAATTTTTTTTAAAGACTGATCGGTACTGTACCGGTCAGGAAATACCATCCATACTCTTAGTTTTTAATATGTGTCTAATTTATGTTCACTTGACACTGTAATTAATTTGCTCGAAAACACCACTATTTGTATATGTACCCTAGGATAAGCATAACTCTCTCTTAACATAAAAGCTTTCTTCGAGAGAGTATGAAACCGCTCATAGAATAGAAAGTTAGCCATTTTTAGAATAGAATAGATTGTAACGTTGAATACTACACACGGATTTTTCACTTCGCTAATAAATTAGTAATTAGTCCAATAAAGCGACTTTCAATAAGTGCATCCGAAATCAAGTGATAGTAGTAGAACCGCAATTGAATTGCGAAGTGTTTTCAACACATCAACGTACACCCCCAAGTGCAAACAAAATCTTCCCCCCGAGCGGGCGATCAACTGCTGTGCCATCAATTGTGCGACTTACCTGGAGTTCCTGTGTTGGTGGATGCCGTCGACTGGAGACGGAAAGAAATTCCCCGAAATCCGAACCCCCCATCGGCCGTGCCCGAACATTTGGTCCTTCGAGCCGGATTCGAGGACAGAAGCTCATCTGGACCAGCATTGGAATCCAACATTCGCCATCTTCGGAAGCGCAGTAGCAGCTGTGGTTTGTACAATCACATCAAGGTAGGCCATTTTGTGATATACTCACCGTGAATATAATATTCAGGCCCATTATTCACTTGGCCAACGAAAATTTGTCCAATTATTGCAATTGCAACAGCAGCAATTAGAATCAAGTTGGTGATTGATATTTATTAGAACCAAAACAAACGGCAATTACACTGTCTCACAAAATTTTGAGGTTTTACACTGGAGCACAAAAGTTTCGGAACAAGTTTTTTTTAAATAAAACTTTTTGAGGAGAAATTGCATTGGATAAATAAAGGCGTGCTGTAGAACGAATTGCAAGTGCATTTAGCCTGTTGCACTTTACAGTGTCGGTCAAAATAATAGCGACACTTCGGAAACTACATTTTTTGGAGAAATTGCAAATCACTTTTGGTTTCAAATCGTAACAGTTGTGTTACAACATTGCTGGGTGCTGTTCATACGAGTTGCTGACTACAGTACGGTCCAAAAAGATAGCAACATCTACAAAATAAAAATAAATTTGGGAATTTTATTTGCGAGAAAATATCCGAAAGTCAATCATTGGTGGTGTGTCCGGTATTTTTGGTGTCAACAAGTGTGATTCGAGTGGTGGTAATATGGCTAGCAAGGCGGAGAAGAAATTAGCAGCGGACCTTCTGACGCGACGACGAGCGTGTGCCGAGCGAGATGTGGTGGAGAAGTTCATCGCGGAGTACACCTATGAACGAGATTGTTGCCAGGTTGCGGTGCGTTTGGAGGCGCTGAACAAATGCAACGAGCTGTTCCTGAACGTGCAGAATGATATTGAGCTGGGTGATCACGAGGAGAGGTTTGAAGGTCATCTAGAGTTTCGGGCGGATTTTGAGGATCGATTCTGCAGGGCGAAAGGTTTTCTGCTGTCCAAACTGGAAAGTAGGGAGCATCCGTTGAGTTCGACGATCATGCACGCATCGTCTTCACACAACATGTCTGCTAGTTTCCACCATCGTTTGCCGAAAATCGATCTGCCGAAGTTCAGCGGAGATGAGTCGCGTTGGATCTCGTTTCGTGACAACTTTATCTCAATGATCCACTGCAACGAAGATATCCCGATCGTGAACAAGCTACAATATCTTCTACAGTCACTGGAGGGAGAAGCTAAGAAGCCGTTTGAGTCTGTGGACATCCAAGCGGACAACTATTCGTCGACATGGGATGCACTGAAGAAGCGGTACGATAATAAACGGTTTCTCAGGAAGGAATTGTTTCGAGGCCTGTACAATCTCCCATCGATAAAGCGTGAGTCAGCACAGGACCTCAACACTCTGGTTGATGACTTTCAGCGACATGTCAAGGCATTGGGAAAATTGGGCGAGCCAGTAGAGCACTGGGACACTCCACTTATTTTTATTCTTTCGAATAAATTGGATGCAGCAACGATCCGCGCTTGGGAGCAAGATACTCGTCAAAAAGACGAAGTAAAGTACGACGAGCTCATCGATTTTTTGATCCAACATGTTCGAATGCTGAAATCCGTTGCCAGTGATCTGCAGCACCGTTCAACAGTGTTGACTGTTTCCAGGGTGGCCGGACAAACACCGAAGAAGCCGTCAGCGATCAAATCCGTCGTCAACGCAGCAACATCCGAGTCGCAATCCAGCACACAACAGTGCCACTGTTGTTCCAAAACGCACCCTTTGCACCAGTGTCCAGCATTCAAGAAGCTGTCGATCTCCCAGCGGCGAGAACTAGTCACGAGACACAGTCTTTGCCGAAACTGCTTCCGTTCAAATCACCAGGCACGAGCGTGCAAGTCGAAGTTTGTTTGTAGAAACTGTCAAGCTAAGCACCACACTATGTTGCACGATCAACCAGCCCCGCAACCCACGTCGGCGATTCAAGGCACCAGTGGTTCACTCAGCCCGCCAGCAATCAACTTATCTGTGCATTCCAACTCGACGGTTCTACTGGAAACAGTTGCGCTTCTAGTGGTCGATCGGTATGGAAGGCAAATTCCAGCACGCGCTCTTCTGGATTCTGCAGCGATGTCTAACTTTATCACGAAGAAGCTGGCGAACGAGCTCGCCACTAGACAAAGCCCCGTGGACATCTCAGTTGCAGGAATAGGAGAGTCCGTCAAGCGCATCAAGCACCAGCTAACGGCCAAAATTGTTTCCAGGAACAGTGACTTCTCCACCACACTCGATTTTCTAGTTATGAGGAAGCCGACATCAAATCTGCCCACAATACCTATCGACACATCTGCGTGGAACATTCCTGAAGTGCCTTTGGCGGATGTCCATTTCAATGTTCCAGCTACGATCGATATAATCATCGGTGGAGAGTGCTATCACGAGCTCCACACCGGCGTTCGCCAATCTCTTGGCAACGGCTTCCCGTTCTTGGTGGACACACACTTTGGCTGGACAGTTTCCGGCAAGGTAACGACCGGCTCCACCACCGCACCACGAGCGTGCTACATCTCCGCCGTTGACCAGAACTTGGACTCTACTCTGGAACGTTTCTGGGAGCTGGACACCGTCGATGAAGGCCAAAACCTCTCAACAGAAGAACGGAAGTGCGAAGAGATTTTTGCCAGCACCACCACTCGAAATCACGATGGAAGGTACGTCGTACGGCTGCCCCGGACTGATGATTCCCAGATCACCCTTGGAGACTCTCGCATGATCGCAATTCGCCGGTTCTACAGCTTAGAACGCCGCCTACAGCGAGATGACTCCACCAAAATGGCCTACCACAAATTCATCGAAGAATACGCACAACTTGAACACATGTTTAAGATAGATCCTGTCGTCGATAACAAACCACACTGCTATCTGCCACATCACCCGGTCTTCAAGGAAGCCAGCACAACCACCAAGGTACGCGTGGTATTCGACGCTTCTTGCAAGACCACATCCGGGTATTCGCTGAACGATATGCTGCTCGTCGGTCCGGTCGTCCAACAGGATCTGCTGTCCATCACCCTTCGATTCCGTACAAAGGCCATCGCTCTTGTGGCGGACATTGAAAAAATGTACCGTCAAGTTAATTTACATCCCGATGATCAGCCCTTTCATCGAATCCTTTGGAGGGAGAACCCTTCTGAACCGTTGGATACTTACGAACTCCGCACCGTTACTTACGGAACCGCTTCAGCTCCGTACCTGGCAACTCGTGTTTTGAAGCAGCTAGCCATTGATGAAGGAGATAGGTTCCCAGTCGCAGCCGAAGCCATCGATGACTACTACATGGATGATCTACTATCCGGTGCCAATGATCTAGAGTCCGCTGTACAAAAACGCCGCCAGATGTCCGCGATGTGTCAGTCTGCAGGATTTCAGCTGAGAAAGTGGGCTTCTAACAACCGATCGGCTCTTGTAGACGTTCCATCTGCAGACCTTGCCATCGATCCACTGCATGACTTGAACGAAGATCAATCGGTATCGACTCTCGGCCTAGTTTGGGATACTCGAACTGATATGCTGCGGTTCAACATCAACCTTCCACTTCCTGCGTCGGTGCTGACCAAGAGGAAACCCAAGCAACCAGAATTCCCTTAAAAAGGTTCCACAGAAGCTTAATCAGCTCTCGTTTGTGTCTGAAGGGAATGCTAATCAGCCCAAAATTTAAGTTCTTAAAGCTACTTTCAAGTTCGTTTAGGTAGCTGAAGAGAACGCTATTCAGCTTCTAAGAGAATGTCAAGAAACTTCTACGCGCCGAAAAAAAATCCGATTGACAGATTGTTCTGACAACCAGATGTCAGATTGCTAGGTTGCCGGTCTATCATGGTCTATCTCATTGGTTTTAATTATATTGTTTTGATTACAAAATCTGCTTACACGCCTAGGGAATTGAACCGCTGCTCTCTAGATTGCGATGAAACTCACCAGCCTCTCGACCAATCCAGCAATAGATCATTGCCATTGTAATAATTAGTATTTAAACTCAATATCATTTGAGATGATTGAATAGGTTGGTCAATAGTTTGTTCCTTATGTCATTTGAAGGACTTTCAGTACACAATATGAATAATAACAATAATTCGCATCATCAAAAATTTATTCGAATATCTTAACATTTATAAGAAAAATTCGAAAAAATCTTGAATTCCTTTGGTAAATATCAGTACAGATATAAACAAAACAAATACCATGACAAGAAATTGACAGCCATTTTTGACATGTCGCTTAGAATTCCCATATAGGTTCTTTAAAACACCTTCAAGTATCTTAATGGTACGTTTTAGGATGTTACGCGAACGTTATCGACCTTCTTGAAAGACATTTTTGACATGTCGCTTAGTATTCCCATATAGGTTCTTCAAAACACCTTCAAGTATCTTAATGGTACGTTTTAGAATGTTACGCGAACGTTATCGACCTTCTTGAAAGTAGTTCTATTGAATGCGCTTAGAAGTTCCGTTATCGATAGTTTATCCTTTCAAAGGGCGATAGAAGTTCCTGAGTAACTTTTACGCGACAAGAGTCACCTGAAGTTCCCGTAAAACATTTTTTCAGCCAAATGTGAACTTCGGAGTTCGGAGTTAAGTAAAAACGCGACTTTTGGTTGCTTGGGAAGTAATCTCCTACATAGCGAGGATTTTCGATCCGTTGGGCCTCGTCGGACCAGCTATAACACTGGCCAAGCTGTTCATGCAACAGTTGTGGCGACTTAGATCAGAAAAGGACGAACCGTACGATTGGGATCGGCCTCTGCCTTCGAAGCTGCAGGAGGAGTGGAAGCAGTTCCATGCAACGCTCTACATTTTAGCCGACATTCGAATTCCTCGGTTTGTCAACGGATATGCAGATTGTTCGATCCAGCTCCATTTCTTCTGTGACGCATCTGAAGCTGCATATGGATCTTGTTGCTTCGTTCGTTCCGAGTTTGCAGGCGAAATCAGAGTGCGGTTGTTGACCTCCAAATCCAAGGTTGCTCCTTTGGCCAAGAAACATTCGATTGCACGTTTGGAGCTATGCGCAGCTGTTCTATCCACAAAGTTGTTCCGGAAGGTACAAGGCGCGATTGGGTCATCAGAACACGTTTATTTCTGGTCTGACTCAACCACAGTCCTCCAATGGTTGAGGTCGCCACCGCATCGATGGAGAACCTTTGTTGCCAATCGCGTTACTGCTATCCAGACTGGCACTGAAGGTTTCAATTGGAGACACGTCCCGGGAGTGCAGAATCCAGCCGACGAACTTTCTCGTGGACTACAGCCCTCCGATCTTCTCAACCAAGCTCGATGGTGGAACGGTCCAGATTGGCTGTCGTCGTCATCGGAATATTGGCCACGATGTGTTTTGCCGGAGAATGATTCACCAGAGGTCGCTGAAGAAAGTCCTTCTGTCAGTTTAGCTGCCACCGTTTCCGAAAAAGAGGATTTTGCAGACCAGCTGTTCACTCGGTATTCAACGTTCAAGCGACTCAACCGGGTAACAGCCGCTTGTATCAAATACATCAAGGCACTCCAAGCTGCAGCTATAAGGAGGAAAAATCAACTAATTACGCCGTTCCCTACACCCAATGAGTTAGCGATCGTCTACCTTTCAGCTGAAGATTTAGCCGAGGCAGATCGTGCGCTGCTCCGATTAGCCCAGTCACAGCTATACGCGGAAGAGCTCTCCGAGTTCCAAAATCCCAAACGTACGAGAAATCCGCTGTCGTCGCAGCTACGATACCTACGTCCTTTCCTCTGTGATGATGGTATTATTCGCGTTGGTGGTCGCCTAAGGAATGCAGACGTTGCGCAGAGTGTCAAACATCCAGCAGTTCTCTCGGCTAAGCATCCACTGGCAAGGCTTATTACGGAGCATTACCATCGAACGCTTTTGCATGCTGGACCGCAGTTGATGATTGCCACTATTCGCCAGAGATACTGGATTCATGGAGGAAGAAATTTAGCTCGCCAAACGTACCATGGCTGTATGAAATGCTTTCGGCAGAAGCCGACCCTCGTTGAGCAAAGCTCCGCAGATCTACCAAAATCCCGTGTGATCCAAGATCGTCCATTCGCTGTGTGTGGAGTCGACTATTTCGGGCCCATTTTTATCAAGTCACCGATTCGTCGTCATGGTCCAACAAAGGCATATGGTGCCATTTTCGTATGTTTCGTTACGAAGGCCGTTCACATTGAGTTGGTGTCGGATCTGTCAACGCCCGCCTTTCTGTCAGCACTTCGTCGCTTCGTTGCCCGTCGCAGTCGCCCGAGGGAAATTCATTCGGACAACGGGACAGCTTTCAAAGGTGCATCGAACGCTCTTCACCGATTGTACGACATGCTGAAGAAAAACAGCGAAGACAGGGAGCAGATATTCAACTGGTGTGCAACGGAAAGAATCCAGTGGAAATTCATTCCTCCGCGAGCTCCGCATTTCGGTGGATTATGGGAAGCTGCGGTGAAGTCTGCCAAACACCATATTCTACGTGAGATAGGACACACGAACATGAGCTACGAGGACATGACCACACTGCTCGCTGAAGTGGAGATGTGCCTTAATTCACGTCCAATCACCCCGATCCCGACGGAAACCGATGATCTCGAGGTGTTAACTCCAGGACACTTCCTTGTGGGCACCAACTTGCAAGCCGTTGACGATGTGGATGTTACTGCAAAGCCCGACAACCATCTCGACCATTGGAAGCTCACCACAAAACGGATGCAGGGTATCTGGGCTCGTTGGTATCCCGAATATCTCGCCCAACTACAAACTCGCGCTAGGAAGGGGAGCAAATCGGCGGTTCCGGTGGAGGTTGGAAAAATCGTGGTAATCAAGGAAGACAACTTACCACCAGCCTTGTGGCCACTAGGTCGCATCACAAAACTTCATCCCGGCCGAGATGGAGTTGTTCGTGTTGTGGGACTGAAGACAGCCAAGCGTGATGACGTCATCAGAGCGGTGAACCGGATAGCCATCTTACCCACCGCCAGCATCCAAGACGTTAACCCAACAACCACCGAAGATTAGCAGAAACTACAAAGACCGGTAGAGCACGCCGAACGTGCTCAACGCGCTAATGGAGCGCTATCAGGTGATTAGCGTTCCAAATTTATTCTTTAAACCGTTCGATCTACCGGGTCTTTGCTGCTTCCAGATCCGTATGTGTCCTGTAGAGCCTAGCCATTGTTTGTTTCAACGAGATCAATCTCCAAAGACCGGCAGAGCACGCCGAATGTGTCTCGATGCGCATTCCAAGCGCTAAAAGATCCTATCTCAAACATTACTCCATTAATATTCCATCACCGTGTTCCAAGCCGCAACGCAGAATCTTCAAAGACCGGCCACATCCACAAGGTAGCAGAATCTACAAAGATCGGTAGAGCACGCCGAACGTTGCTCAACGCGCTAATGGGGCGCTAACAGGTGATTAGCGTTCCTATAACCTTACCCTACGCCGTTCGGTCTACCGGGTCTTTTTTGTCTTCACAGATTCTGCACCAGTGCCGAAGCAGAGTCCTCGATGTGCGACGTGTCAGCTGCGTTTCTTGGTCCAACCGTGTCTCCTGGTTCAACCGGGTACCTTGGTCCAACTATGTCCCCTGATCCAACGGTGTCGCATGGTCCAACCGACTGAGGAGGCCGTAATCAAGTGGTCCGAAATGCGTTGAAACAGCAGTTTCAAGGTGGCCGGAATGATCGGTACTGTACCGGTCAGGAAATACCATCCATACTCTTAGTTTTTAATATGTGTCTAATTTATGTTCACTTGACACTGTAATTAATTTGCTCGAAAACACCACTATTTGTATATGTACCCTAGGATAAGCATAACTCTCTCTTAACATAAAAGCTTTCTTCGAGAGAGTATGAAACCGCTCATAGAATAGAAAGTTAGCCATTTTTAGAATAGAATAGATTGTAACGTTGAATACTACACACGGATTTTTCACTTCGCTAATAAATTAGTAATTAGTCCAATAAAGCGACTTTCAATAAGTGCATCCGAAATCAAGTGATAGTAGTAGAACCGCAATTGAATTGCGAAGTGTTTTCAACACATCAACGTACACCCCCAAGTGCAAACAAAATCTTCCCCCGAGCGGGCGATCAACTGCTGTGCCATCAATTGTGCGACTTACCTGGAGTTCCTGTGTTGGTGGATGCCGTCGACTGGAGACGGAAAGAAATTCCCCGAAATCCGAACCCCCCCATCGGCCGTGCCCGAACAAAGACATCAAAACCAGTTTACCCGAACAGCAGAATTTTAATTGTATCTAGCAGAAGGCTGGTTACAAGTTATGAATTTAGAATTAAGAATAAGCAATTCTTTTTTCTTAGTTTTCAATTATGAATTTTTTCATTATAAATTCCGATTCGGAACTCTTAGAAAAATGTTGATTTGAATTGCATAATTCATACTTGGAAAGTCAAAAATTTTAATAATAAAACACGAAAAACTGGTTTATATCTCACAATTCGAAGCACGGTATTATGAATCCATAAAATTATTTGTGAAGTTTGAATCATAAGTTATTTATAATTTATTTGAAGTTTTTTTTCAAATTTTTGTTCTGAATCCTAATATTAAGTTAAAATTTTGAATCTTTTTGAAGAAAATATGAGTAAAATAATAAAAATCACACTTATATAAATTAAGAATGTCTATTTCAAATAATATCTCTGAAACAAAAAATGTTGTTCAAAATATTATGCAATATGACAATTTTCTGGAACACAATGTCTTAACCTTTTAAAACATGACTTTTTTTTAAATTGATATGAGAACTACTAATTCATCAAAAGCATCTTTCAATTCTCATAACACCACGAAGAGTTCCAATTATGATTTAAACTACTTTTATGCATATTTTGTCTAATATTTCACATGTAAATTTGAACTCGATATTTATAGTATTATAAACTTAAAGATTAAATCGTGGTAATATTGGTTGTGATTGTTTTGAATATAACAATATCCACGCGCTTCCGAAATAATTTAAATTAAGCGTCGTTTTGAAACCACACTATGCAATAAAGATAAAATAAATTCTGAACTAGGTCTCTGTAGCTTTGAAAAGCTGAAAAACAATCAAAATAATGAAAACAATGACTTAGCTATGAATTACGTAAAACATTTTCATAAGTATCAGCACAAACCACCCTACGTAACCATGCGGGCGATTCCTTCAGTCTGCTTTAGGAAGGCAGATTTCGAGAGCACGACCGGGAGAGCAATTTATTTTGTTCGATCTAAATTCTCTCGGGGGGTTGTGCTAGCTTGCTGCAAACGTTTGAAGATCTGGTAGAAATAGAATATCTTTTAGTAAATTCGAAAAACGTTGCTACAAATTTTTGAAAAACCACATAAAAAGCATATCAATCGATTATAGAGATTAAAATCTATCATTGGGTATATAAAAAGTGGGCAGGTTTTATGAAAAGTTTTAAGAAATCACGATAACAAAATGAGAAATGTGCGCATCATAACAGACGGGTTCAAAAATCACGATTTTTTTCTTGTTTTCATTCTCGTATTACGAATAACAGTAATATTTGAGATACTATAAGTATTCAGTGAAAATGATAATCATGTTATAAAAATAAAACTAAAATTTGAATTTTGGAAATCGGTTCAATTAGGAATGAGATACAGCGCTGCTAAGAAAAAATGTTACCTCTGTTGAAAAGTGAGAATTTT
Source organism: Uranotaenia lowii (assembly GCF_029784155.1). NCBI lineage: Eukaryota > Metazoa > Arthropoda > Insecta > Diptera > Culicidae > Uranotaenia > Uranotaenia lowii. Next base: position 186,243,258 of record NC_073692.1, on the reverse strand, counting down.
TTTTCCGGTAATTCCGAGATTACGGTCAAAACTCCCATGGGACCCTAAAATGTTTATATATTTTTGAAAAGATTTATTTTTCACAATTTCAAAACATATAAAAAAAAATTGATACACCAACATATACTGCAGATATAAGAATTTTAAAATGATGTCTTTTTTCGGAGTTTTTCCGTTCAAAGCATTCTATATGTCATAGGGTAAATGTACCCGAACTTGGCCCCTAAGGCATGGTTGACTATATTTCCCATGATTGTAGTCTCCCTGTTATATGTACCTTCAAAAGTCCTTCGACAAATATGATTGCTTACTAGCCTGAAATGTAGTAAAAATATGTCCTTGCTTTAAAGCGGTGGATAATTTGAGATAAACCTGATCAAACTATTGATTGAAATGCTCCTTATTGTGGCCCCCGTTCCGAATTGTGGCCCTTTATGAGTTCCTTAAATTGGCCGCCTCTGGAAGAAATTTGCCTCACTAATACAACAACAGCCCCCACGAATTCGTTGATAATATCCTGGAAAGAAGCACAACAATGTTCTGTGTTGTTTTCAAAAAGTCGAAAGTACGAAATGTCAACCAATTTTTAGAATTGATATTTCCGTGCAGAATTATAAACTAACGTAAAAAAGTTTCACTTGTTCGTTTCAGTTTTTGATGTGTTTAAAATTTCTATTATCAGAATGACAATCTAGAACAAATAGGTTCCAAAATATTGCATTGGTTAACATAAATATGTTTATTAACCGAGCAAACAAATCGTTTGTTCAATTTTTTTTAAATAAAATCATGGTAGATCTGTTTCCATTGAAGTTAACATACGATAGTGAATGTTCATATTTTTGTTATTCCACTCCCATAAAAGGAGGAGAGACATTTTAAAAACCATTATGACCTAGGCAAGAAGCAAGCTAAAGCTAAAACTCAAGTAAGCTAACGATTCTTTGAATCATACCTACATATTTAAAATGTCGCCCTTAGGAATTTTCTAGCAATCGTTTGCGTACACCCGGATAGCAAAACAAGACAAACTATCGCTCACTCCAGCCAGCCTGATTGAAATAGATTGCATCTCACTCGTTCGTTTGGGAACTATAGCCAATGGAAGCGAACAACAAATTTTCAAGCTGGGTGAAATTCAAGCTGCATCTCACTCGCACTCATGCAAAATCATCATCCAAACTCGGCAGCGCTTCCTTCGCATATTCCTTTCCTACGGAAAACAAATGCGTCACCTCTGCTGATGCACAGTGATCCATAATATAAAACAAACTTGGTCAAAATATAATTTTTGATTTCACATGAAATTGAAAACAATAAAATTTAGCTCTAAATAACATTATTTTTCAACATTGTAATGCCATTACTTTTTTCAATAAACATAATATTTAGAATGTCATAATTTGAACTTTGTAACCATTCCTTTCAAAGCGACACATATACAGCAAATGTTCATCTCCAGCACAAATAAAATGAAATAAAAATACGTTGAACCTTATTTCCAATTGTAATTTTTTTTTGGTATGGATAAAGTTACTTCAACGTTGAGATCCAAGATATCGTTTCGGATCCGAATCCTGTTGATTTCGTGCTCGGAAGTTGAGAGGAAAAGTTCTAGAAATTTACCAAAAAAAAGGCAGCTAAACTTTTAGTATTATAATTCCAACTAAGATGCCAAATACGCTTGAGAGATAAATAAATTGATTATAGTCCGAAATACATTAATGGTATTTTTAAGTTATTTCAATCATTCTTTTTACTTTCGACCGGTTTTAAATTTCCAGACCACTGTGCACTAACGGCCGACGATTCGGCTGCCGGCTTCCGGCTACCGTCTGCTTTCTGATTTCGTTCTCACACATACATACAAACTTCAATTAGTGGAATTTCATGCCAAGATTAGGCGAAAAAAATGTTTATATTTTCTTCAATTTTAGATCAAATATTTACGTTGTTTGGAGTAGGCTAAAATTTTATATTTTTTGCCACGTTTTGCTGTAACCAACGGTATTTTTCAGTGATTTTTTCATAGGGAAGTGTGTTTTTTAAATCGATCCGAAAGTGGCAGATGCACTAGCAAGGTAGGTTCATTTCAGATTTTTTTCCGAAAATCGTTATTTTACTTCCAGTTCGTCATGTGAAAAAAAGTTATTACGCAGTTATTTATATTCAATTGCGGACAAATGCTATGCAGAATGTAGACAAATGCGATTTTCTTTTATGTTTGATTTATTTTATATTTTTAGGCATATGTTTGACATATAAATTACCAAAATGCATTTTGGCATGCCAAGATAAGGAGCATGCCAAGTTAAGGCTCAGTCAAATCGATTTAAATTTTATATATTTAAAATCTTGAATAAATTACCTAAACAATGAATCTAAAGTCTTAAATATCGGTCAAGATATGTGACCAGTGGAACGAAATCAATTTACTAGTCAAAACAAGCGAAAAATAATTTGTTCAAAATTTTGCGAACGGCCTAGGAAGCAGAGATGTTAAAATCGCGAGTCTACATACTCGCACTTTGCCCTTCTTTGCAGAACGATTTTATTTCGTTAAACTCAATCTGCAATGATGCTATCTAAAGTTCAACTCGGAAAGCATCAGGAAGTAAGCTTCGGGTAAACTCGGCAGGAGTAAACAGCAATCGGGGGAGAAACATCAGCGAAGCAAACGAACAGTTCAGCGAATTAAAGAAAAAATCGTTTTCGTTCGGCAGCCGAACACATCAATCGGACAACGCATGGGGGCGTGGCTAAAAGTGATAGATACAAGGGAACGGGAAACGAGCGAGAGAAGGGTGCGAGGAATGTTAACTCGGTCCGTCGGGCAACAATCGCTCGTGAGCATTCGTTTACGGTAAGCTTCGTTCTGTTGTTTCATTGGTGTGATTTTATTCCTGCGAGGAGGGGAAAACATCAACTCGGAACTGTTCTCTTTGTTTTGTGTGCAATCACGTCATGATTGGAACGAAGATAAAATCGATCTGCACACAACAAGTTAAACTCGGAAAAAATCAGCCGAATGATTCTTTCCGAGGCGAGTTTAAACACCGCTGCTAGGAAGGTTAACTGTTGAGTCGCCGCGACTATTACGGCCCCCTTCCCTACCAACATAGTGAAACGAATACACTCGGCACATTGAAACTTTGTAAAAGTAAAAGGCCTTTAATAAACTAGTTTTAAATTTAAAAAAAAAAGAAAAAAAACAAATTGGTTTTTGCCCTTGTAATCTTTCGGATATTTGATAAATTTTTCGAAATTTCCATAGAATACATAAAACTTTATTTATTCCCCCCTTCGGGTTTTTTTTTGGAAATTTCGAAGGGCCTTATACACAAACGTATGCAAAAGCATTGGAAAGTGACATCTACCAAAAAAAAAACCGATCGACTGATGCATCATCTAAAAACAAATCGATTTACAAACGTATTAAGGAAAAATAAATCTCTCCAAAGAAACTGAAATTTAATTGCGATCCTAAATGTGTGTTCGTTTAATCATAAAAATAAAATAAAATTGAGATCCGGAACACCCGATAGATCTTCAAATAATTTCTAAACTAGAATATATACGAAACTTTTGTATTTCTTATGAATCCATAGAATAAAAGCGCGCAAAAATGCAACGGCACAGTCATATTTTCTCAACGCTTGTTACGAAACGTGCTCGCCAAACTTTTTCATTTTGTGATACTTTATCAAATAGGAATACTACCGTCAAAAGAAAAATTCAACGAACAGCTTACCTGTGACGAATTTCGTATTTCAAGGATTTATCACAAACTATGTATTTTCATAAAACTGGTGGAAATAACTTCTTCACGGACAAAATCAAACTACCCACTGTACTACTCACTGCTGGGTAGATTAGCATTAACCCCAAAGTACGTTGTTTTGAGTGGGTAGTTTTAGTTCACTTGAAGGTTTTTTGCGATTAACCTAAATTTTGTAAAAACTACCCACTCCGTGGTCCGACATTTTGTTTCTCATTTTTAGACGCATCGTGTGTGAAACTTTTTCTGCGCAGCTAGACACCGTTCTCCATAACTTAAATATAGTTTGCCACATATCCCCGACAATAGAGCGAGTCAGGTAAGTTATTCTGTTTGTATTTCATAAAAAATGTAATGCTCGAATTCAAAAATTTCTTTCTCTCTTTTTCAGTGAAAAAATCCACAAACCGAACGCCAGTTTATCAGGAAGAAATAAGCGAAGATGGCAGTAAAACGAAATCCGGAATCTGATGGTCACCATCAACGAAGCAGCGGTGTATATTTTCGAGTGCTGCTTCCTTCGTTAAAAAATATTCATTATTTCCAAATTTCCAAAAATCCAGGTAGGTTGGAGGTTTTTTTTTGTTGAAAAATATAAAAATCTTTCAGTTTTCAGTGTATACTGGACCCGTATCTGCTTTCCCGTATTATTCGAATTCTCGTAGCGAAGTCTTAAATAATTCCGATTAATTGCGAAGAAGCAACAGAAGTGTTCAATGAAATATAAAAAAAATATTCCGGAACCTACGAGTCACGTCGAAACAAAACCAATAATGGATGAATCGTTCCTAGTGGTAGTAGCATTTTTTGGAATCTTAATCAGCCACAGCCTGGGCCCATCAATCGGGAAGTTTGAAAAGTCGCTCGGACTTGTGCGAGCATTATACATAGGAATGGTAAAAACTTGATCTAACTTGATTGTTAGTAGAAATTTAATTTAATTTTTATTTCGTTTAGGTGTATTGAAACGCATTTCGAATCAATCCGCCCGGAAAAGTAACCGTACAGACCGACAACATGAGTGGGCAGTATCGGAATGATACTAAAATACACAGCACAAAGTTACGAGCTGCAACGAAATACTGAACTGTTTCATCAGTTAAGCGACGGGCGACTGTCCGGACAGGAAAGGTAGTTTTTAAAATAGAGGTTTGATTATGAACAGGTTGCAACATTAAAATCAGACAAAAAAAATCCAGAGAACCGTGTGATACTGAATATAATAAAATTTAATAAATTAACTTTGAAAAAGAATTAATTTGTTATCAACACAATACTCATGACCTAAAGAAAGCCTTAAAACTATTTACGATGCTAAAAAATCCAAATTTCCCTTGTTTTTAATCATTTTCTGCAATTTTATTGATTTTCTCGAAAGTTGACGAAGTAAGTCATTTTCACCCACTGGGACCTTAAAGCGCAACTACCTACTTGTAGGTTGTTGTGTTTTAACCTACTAGTAAGTTCCTGCACTGAAGTGGCGATTTACGTAAAAAGTACCTAGAGTGGGTTGTTTTTTCTGTCCGTGTTGTGATTCTAAAAAACGGTTAATGTCAGCTTACAAGATTCGGATTTTTTGGAACAGCGGAGAATTCGAGAGAGTATCATATATTTTGTTTTAATTCTCCCGTTCCTCCTTTTTTCTCTCGCACCATTTTTATAGCAGATCATCCTGCGAAACACACCCCTGAAAATCGAGAGGAGTCAGAAAGTAGAAAAAAAGATAGAAATCATTCTCGGAGGCAGACGTTTTCATAACAAATATTTACATCAATGTTCTTGTAAACTTCCAAAAGTTAGATTAAATAAACATTATGCACCAAATTGGCAACTGAAAAGCCATCTTAAAAGTTCCCGGCAAAGCAAAAAATGGACAGTGAGGATAAGATTTGCCGCATTTGTGTAGCAGCAGTCGGATGTAAGTCTTTAGATGAAATTGTTAAAGGTATCAGCCTCGAGGAGATGCTGAGCGAAATCTTCAACAGACTCAAAGTAAATAAATTTGGTCAAGTAATTGTTTCAACTACTCAACTAATGTATCCGTTTGCCATAGATCGAGGATTACGGTTCCCCGATCACCGTTTGTTGCGAGATATGTAGGGACGAATTGTTAGCCACCTTTGAGTTTATCCAAAAAATAGAGCAAGCACACTTCAAACTGGGAAGTATCGATTCCAAGGAACAGATTGTCCACCACAGGTACGTGATTTTGTTCGGAAGTTTAATATTATTTATTTAATGTCATTTTTAATTTAAGCGACCCGTTGGATGTTGATTCGGTTACGATTAAATCTGAACTCGCTGAAGAGAAGCCGATAGCAAATATAGAAATCGTCGAAGTTAAACCTTCGTTGGATTCCGAAGGCTTTTCCGACTCGGACCACAGTGTGTGGGAACCTGAGGATGACGATACAGAGTTGGAGAAGCTGGAGCGCAAGAGAAAAAGGCTTCGGGAATCGAACTGGAAGAAAAAAGACCCAAAACGGTGCTGTGGCTGTAAGGAGCCACTGACTTGTGCCACGCAGGTCGAGGAGCACACGGAAAGGTATCACGTTAGACATCGGATTACAGATGTCAGGGAAATGAAGGCTAGGCCAATAGAATGTGAGGTTTGCTTCCAGAGATTTGTTTGTTTAAGAGATTTAACCAAACATCAACGGAAGATGTTTGCCAAGGAACTGCATCCATGTAAACGTTGTCCCGAAGAATTCGCTAACGATTTTCAGCTGTCTAAACACATGCAACAGTTCCATAAGCGTGAGAAAATATGCGATCAAGCCGATCAGTTGCGGCAGCAAATTCCAAAGTGTTGCGTTTGTATGAAACAGTTTGAGAAAAAAGAATCCATGCTGGAACACATCGAAAAAGAGCATCCTCTGGATGAGAATCAGTTGCACTCAACGAGTCAGTTCAAATGCGAAACCTGTAAACGTCGATTCATGACCGAAAAAGGACTGTTGTTTCACCAACGTCGACCTTTCATCAAACATCGTTACCAATGTTCGCAATGTGGGAAAACGTACCGATCAAAATCGGTATTTCAGGATCACGAGCGGAGTCACGCCAACATTCGACAGTACGAATGTCCCATATGTCAAATGCGATTTGCACTGAAAAATTGTTTCAAAACCCACGTCAAACTTCATGCCACCCCGAAGGATCAGTTCAAGTGCGAATTTTGCGGCAAGGGCTTCCGGCAGCTGTGTGCCTTGCGGGAGCATCAAATAATACACACCCAGACCGAAGATCGGCCTTTTAAATGTACCCTTTGCCCGATCACGTTCAAGCGCCAGGAAGCACTGGACCATCACATGAAGGAACATTTAGGGGAGAAGCAATTCAAATGCAACCAGTGCCCAATGACCTATATCTATCAGCGTGATCTACGGCGACACATTCGCTTGAAGCACGAAGGCGTCAAACCGTATGTTTGCGAGGTTTGTTCGATGGCTTTCACCCACAAGGCGAGATGCTTGAATCATATGAAAACGCACGAAAGCGCGGAATGATAGTTAAATTATATATGGTAAAGTTGTGTGTACTGTAATTTTAAGGCATCAAGCGTGAAGTATTTATTCTAATAAAATCATTAAGATTTAATAAATTAATAAAATATTATTTATTTATTTTTTTTATTTATTTAAAAAACTAGTTTATTAAAGGCCTTTTACTTTTACAAAGTTTCAATGTGCCGAGTGTATTCGTTTCACTAGGTTAGTAGGGAAGGGGGCCGTAATAGTCGCGGCGACTCAACAGTTAAAAAAAAAAACTTTAAACAAGGGAAAAGGAAGGTGTTGATAGTGCCAACTTCGGATTAATGAAATGCTTTTTTCCGGAATTTTTAATCGTGTATTTCAGGAACGATTAAAATTCTCCTGCAATAGTAGTTTAGGGTTAGCAAATAAATCGCGAATTATAAGAAAGAACTTACGTTTAGTGTACATTTAAATCCTTTTTCCCTGTACTATTCTCGTCGGTTTGAAATATAATCGGTTCCTATATGGATATAAACTTTGATAACATTATGTTCATTTTATTTTCCACATGGTTGCTCACCGTTTGTTGCTGCACCGAGTGCAATCAAATGCAACTCCTAACCTTCACAAGAAAACCTTCGATAATCTGCCCTCTGTTTAGATATTATTATTATTAGAGGCGATTCGCAAATATCTATATAATCTACTAACCTTTTTATAACTTTACACTTTTCGAATTAATTATATAATCAATGAGTATTCAACTCGGAACTCTCGCAAAAATCACGCTATCATTTAAGACGCCAGCTTTAAAAAAATCACCCTCGTTTTCCGCCTATCACTTGACAAGTCTAATGACGTTTTCCATCGTACAATTGTGTTGGTGGTTACGATCGGACGTTTCTGATCGAGGGATTCGACACGGCGCCGATAACAGTCCCCCCGGTAGTGCGGCCACATTCCTCCTGGGACGCAATAGGTTGAACGGCAACGTCGAGAACCGCGATCTTAACTGCAGGGCGCTCATAAATACCATGCGCCGTCTGGACGACCGCCCATCTCACTTGTCCATCTTTGGCATGGCTTGTCCCGATGACTCTGCCCTTAGGCCACGTATTCCGGGGTGAGTTGGGATCAGCAATCACGACGACATCTCCTACGGAAATCGGACGAGCTAGATTGAACCACTTGGACCGCCGTGTAAGACACGGAAGATAGTCGTTGAGCCAATGTCTCCAGAAAATATTCGCGATCAACTGAGAGGTGTGCCAGGATTTCTTCAACGCTTTAGAACTATCGTCAAAGAGAGCCAACGGTTTCAGGCCATCCGACGATCCCAGGATGAAATGATTCGGCGTTAGAACAGGTGAATCCTCGTCGTCCAATGCAACAAAGGTGAGAGGCCTGGAGTTGACTGTCCCTTCAATTTCGGTCAATGCGCACCGGAGTACTTCATCAGATGGCAGTCTAGTCAACGTCATGTTTTGCAGGTTCTTTTTTACACTTTGTATGAGCCTCTCCCACGAACCGCCCATGTGCGGAGAAGCTGGCGGATTGAACTCCCATCTGGTATCTGGAGATACGATTGCTGCTATCAATTTGTTTTGATTCATCTTGTAGTATTTTACAGTAACCGGTAATAAAACTCACGTGGGTACGGTTTAGATATATATTTGGGACTGAATTACAAAGTACAGTTTTGTGTGATTGACTGGTCGGACGTGTCTCTCTCTCTCTAGCTTAATTGTATATGTTAAGTAATCCTAAGGCAGTGCTTTCTCTATTAAGGTAGATTGGGGTAGTATTATAACACGCTTTCTTTTTTTTATAAAAAAAAATCTTTTATATTCTAGACAGACCAGTCTCCATAGCGCTGTGGAGGTTTCACGATACGACCACTCTGAGTGCGTTTTGGTTCATCAACCGCTATCTCCTCATGAGACACTTCTGGTTCAAATCCCTCGAACCCATCTGAATCAAACCCTCTAAAGTCCCCGGAACCTTCAGATGCCGTATCATACAAAGAACTTGAACTAGTATCAGGATCACTACTATCTTTGCCCTCTAATACATTATTTAGAGTCGAACCACCCCTATCAGATACTTTAGGAGTAACAATAACATCATCATTCGGCGGACTCAAACGATTCATCAAGTGCTCTTCCAAGAGCAACTCCCCTGGATCAATGTCATTATTTTTGGTTTTAGATATCAAACGTCGATTTCTACGAAACAAGTTTTTGAAGTTATCCTCGACTATGTATGATCTATCATTAACTTTTTTAACAATACTACCATAATGCCACTCTTTTCCGTTCTTTTTAAACATGACTCTTTCTCCCTCACTCAGTACTGGCAAAGATTTAGCATGCCGGTCATAGTACTTTTTCTGTACTAGACGTTTTCGATCAATTCGATCCTGGATAACAGCCTCGTCCATATTGTTTCGACGAAGCAGTTTAGCATCAATTGGTAAAGTTGTTTTGATCATACGACCAAAGAAAAGTTGTGCTGGTGATAGCTTCATACTTGCGACAGGGGTTGCATTATACTCGAGCAACCTAAGCTGATACATATTCATCGCGTTTTCTTCAAGACAACGTTTTAGCAAATTTTTTGCAATAGCAACACCCTTCTCTGCTAGCCCATTACTTTGAGGATATCTAGGACTAGAGAAAACAAACCGCAAATTATAGTCATTAGAAAAACGATCACACACATCTGAGTTGAATGGCACATTATCACATCTTATCTCCGTTGGATAACCATAGCGACAAAAAATGTTATTTAAAACTTTCACAACCGATGAAGCGGACTTATCAATCAATACTTCTGAACACAAGTAACCAGAGTAGGAGTCTATTAAAGCTAAAAAGCTACTTCCCGCATAATCAAAAATATCAATAGACACTTTTTGGAATGGATATTCTGGTTTATCATCTTGAACAAGCGGCTCCTTTTGATTGTTACGCTTGAACTTCTCACAGACCACACAATCGTTTACAAGTTCAGAAATGTCTTTTGTCATCCCAGGCCAAAATACATGTAAACGTGCACGAGATAATGTCTTTTCAATTCCCATATGAGGAGCATGCAACCATTTGCATATTGTTTGCTGTAGCTCCGTTGGAATAACCAACCTGAAGTTCTTGAAAAGCAGTTCCTGCTCATAGTGCAACTCATCCTTAATTCTGTAAAATTGTTGGGACAGATCATCAAGTTGATGGAATGATGGCCAGCCTTTTTGAACATATGTGCAAATTCGTTGGTATTTCTCGTCGTTCCTTAAAGCTCTTACACATGCTTTATAGTTATCTTCTGACATGCAAATACGACGAGTCACAGAATGAATTAATCCTTCTAGGTTCAAATTATCGGTCACAGGGTCACCAAGTGGAGCTCTCGATAGACAGTCTGCCATCAACATATCTCTGCCCGGAGTATAGACAATAGTCATACCGGCATACTTAAGTACACGCAGAAAAAAGATTTTTTATTTCAAAGGAAAGTGCCGCAAAAACAAAGGATTTTTTCCTTTGATTTTGGGATAAATAAAAATTCCATTGGTTCAAGGACATTTTCCTTTGTTTCAAAGAATTTTTCTTTTGAAAAATCTTTGAGTCAAAATCTTAATGCTTTGAAACAAAAAACAGTTTCATTTGATGCAAAGTTGTTTTCGTTTGCTACAATGAAATTTAGATTTAGATTTAAAAGCATTGGTTCATTGAAATATTTTCCTTTTATTCCAATTGGAAAAAATATTTTCTGTTGTTCAGAAGTTCCAATTAGGAATTTTGAACAATAAAAAGAAACAATTTACATCTTAAATTCATTTTTATTACAAACTTAACACAAACACTGGTTCACTATAATGTAATTAACCGGTCCTAAATATTGGCCTGAGGGCATTCTTCTTGGACCGCTCAATAAACTTCCGGAAGCAACTCCGGTCATCCAACTGGTGATTGCCGCTGAAGATCGGCCCGAAGATAATCAGACCGCTGGATTTTGGGCGGAATCAGCCGTGGTCCTGTAACAATGTAAAAGTTTATATAAAATCTTAAATATTCACTTTTTGACTAATGGATTAACACGCACTTACCATGGTATGCATTCCTCATCCTGAATCCTCCTAAATAGCTATCTCTGATTCACTAGTTTTGATTTTTAACACGACCGGCGAAACTTAATTCGAAATTCGGTACTTGCTCAATCCAAATTATCTTCTAAGTTTGAAGTTTTAACTTAAAGAAATTATTCCTTTCTGTTGAAAACATTTTTCTTTGGTTGAAAGAAAATTTACTTTGTTTTAAAAGACATATGCAATTGAAAAAATGTCTTTTGAATCAAAGAATTTGTTTAAAATCAAATTCCAAAATTATTCGGTTCAAAAAATTAATTCTTTCTTTCAAAAATTATTCATTTGAATCAGAACGAGAATTCATTGATTCAAAGAAAACAGGAGTTTGATTAAAAAAACTGAGTGTTTTGAATCAAAGTCAGTTTTGTTTTGTTTCAAAATCCAAGTTTTCTCTGCGTGTAAGAACATAAACATCCGTTGCAAGCGAGGGGACACCGCATCAATATCACGAGTAATCAAAGTTGATAGGGGCTTGTGATCAGACTGCACAACAAACTCTCGGCCGTACAAGAAATAGTGAAACCGCTCACAGGCAAACACAATGGCCAACAGTTCCTTCTCTATTTGAGCCCACTTTTGTTCACTTTTAGTTAAACACCGAGACGCATAAGCTACTGGTTTTCCGTCTTGAAGCAACACACTGCCCATACCATCCTTCGAACTGTCGGTCTGAACAACGACATCTTTCACTGGGTCATAGATTGCCAAAACTGGAGAGGTCGATATAGCCGCTGTCAAATCTCTCATTTCTTCATCATGCGCTTCAGTCCACTCCCACTCCTTATCTTTTCTGGTTAAGTCACGCAAACGAGCAGTCCTCTTTGACAAACTCGGTATAAACTTGGCTAAATATTTGAGTAACCCAAGAAATCGCATAACTTCCGATTTATTAGTTGGAATCGGAAAATCAGCTATTGCCCGAATGTATTTATTATCCGGCCTAATAACACCATCACTGATAATGTGTCCCATGAACTTAATCTCACTACACCGGTATTGAATTTTTTCAGGGTTAAAACGAATATTGTTTTTCACTGCTCTTTCAATTACCATCATCAAAACTCGATCATGTTCTTCGTAATTTTCACCAGAAACCGCTATATCATCGAAGTACACCTCCACGCCAGGGATGTCTCCAAAAAGCTGAACCATTTTTTTCTGAAACATCTCTGGCGCACTGTTCAGACCGAAAGGAACCCGATTCCAGCGGAATCTTCCAAAAGGCGTCATGAATGTGGTCAAATCAGAGCTCTGACGATCAAGCTCCAATTGCCAGAACCCACTCCTAAGATCAAGGACAGTAAAAATTTTCTTCCCGGAAAGTCGGCTCATGATATCTTCCACAGTCGGTATTAGAAAATGTTCCCTCTTTATACACGCATTCAACGGTTTAGGATCTAGACATATTCGCAAACTTCCATTTGGTTTTTCCACTATCTGAATATTATTGACCCAATCCGTAGGGTAATCTACACTAGATATTATTTCTTGATCCACCATTTCATTTAGTTGATCCTTGAGTCTGTCGAGCAAGCTAAAAGGGATTCTCTTACGATAGTGTAACGAGGGGATTGAACCTTCTTTGATGACAATTGAACACGCACCTGGACATTTACCCAAACCTTCAAAAATCTCTTTATGAATGGTTATAAACTCATCAGCATTAGTCGGCAATGTATTCCCAAACTGAATAGCATAAGTACGTTTTATCAAACCCAAGGTAACGCAAGTTTCCAACCCTAACAAAGGTTCAAATGAACTATCTACAACGATAAAGGAGACCAAATGACCTTCAGTTTTATTTTCGTCCCTCAACAATAGTGAAACTTGACCATGAACTTTGATTTCATTTGAGCTATAATCGAGAATTTTGAATCGATTGAAATCCGACATTTTTATTTTCAATCTTTGCACTAAATTGTATGGAATACAGTTTATATCTGACCCGGTGTCAAGTTTGAACGCAACTGGGTTATCGTGAATGAAAAACTTTTTGATCCATCTGATCCGATTAACAACCCGGTCATCTACACCTCCTCTGTAATAAAACATATCTGATAAGCTAACCTGCCCAGCACTGCCATCCTGTTCTAATCTTTTAACAATAAAATTACCTGAGTCACGCCAGTCAATCGATCTTATTGCTTTCACAGATGTCTTCTTCTTGATGTCCTCCTTCGTAGCACGACGATCGACGATTGTGTCTTCTCCGGCACCTCTCATCCGACAATACTTCCAATAATGTCCGGTTCTTCCGCACTTGTGGCACTTAATTTTAATTGCAGGACAAACCTTCGGATGCTGGGCATTGAAAACTTGTCCACAGTTGTAACAGTTACGCTTTACAACAGCCACTTCCGCAGGCTCACGACTAGTATCTTCCTCCTTTAGTGTCTTGATTTCGGCTGGACCCACAAACTTTCGATCTAATAATTGTTTGTTTGCTGCTGCAGCTTCAAACACCTTGCAAACTTCCACAACCTTCGGTAGGGGATCATCTTTTCCGTCCAAAAGTTTAAGCTGCAACTTCTTGTCTTGAACTCCTAGGATGATGCGATCTCTCAACATCCGTTCGGCGTACGAGGTACGGCAATTGGAACACTCAAATTCACAATATTGCAACTGCGTCCGCAGCTCAGTTTCGAAACTTCCAAACGATTGCTTTTCTTTCTGTGTAATCATATTGAATTTGAACGCCTCCATAGCAACATTCTTTCTCGGCAAACAATAATCATCAAAAGCAATAATGACTTGAGCAAGTGAGCGGCGACCAGCAGCACCTCGTACCGCACCAATACCATCAGCAAGAGCATCCTCTCCGTCAGCCATATCTTCACCACCACCACCAGCGGGGATAACCTCTTCACCAACACGAGCAGGACCAGCCACAACACCACCAACAAACATACTGTCAAAGCTTCCGTCGTTCGGAAACAATGTGTTGAAAATCTCAACTCCTCGCTGTCCGATAAGCCACAAGAATGTGGCTATTTTGCTTTGTTCCGAATCATTTTCCTTGTTGTTGGCAATCATGTAGATGAAAAAAGTTTGCTTCCATCTTGGCCACTCAGCAGCCAAGTTCGAACAATCCAGTGGCTGCGGGAGTCGCAATTCCAAAGACGACGCCATCTTGCTTTTCTTTCACAAGAAGTTTTCGATTTATTTTAGTCCCACACTAAACTCAATCGAGCAATATCACCGTTTGCACTACCGACAACAATTATCCACCTGGCCGAACAAGTTTTCAACAACTTAAGTCCAAATTTTCACTTCTGATACCATGTAGTATTTTACAGTAACCGGTAATAAAACTCACGTGGGTACGGTTTAGATATATATTTGGGACTGAATTACAAAGTACAGTTTTGTGTGATTGACTGGTCGGACGTGTCTCTCTCTCTCTAGCTTAATTGTATATGTTAAGTAATCCTAAGGCAGTGCTTTCTCTATTAAGGTAGATTGGGGTAGTATTATAACACATCTTATCCAGTTCTATGGACAATTCTTTCGAAGCTCCTATAAAATTCGTTCCACGATCACTGTAAATGGCTGCAGGAACACCTCGTCGAACCATGAACACTCTTAGGGCCATTATACAGGAATCTGTTGTAAGGGAATGCGCCAGCTCGATGTAGATTGCTCGGGTTGTTAGACAGGTGACTAAGACGCCCCATCTTTTCTCTGACCGACGACCTACAGAAACTGGTATCGGACCGAAATAGTCCACACCCACGTACGTGAAAGGTCGACAAAATGCAGCCAACCTCGAAGCAGGAAGATCGGCCATTGCTGGTGGTTGTGGTTTAGCGTTTGCGATTTTACATTGTTGGCAATCTCCTCTCATTCTACGGAAGAAAGCTCTCAATTTTGGGATATAATAACGTAAACGTAGACGGTTGATTGCGGTTTCATGATTGCGATGTAGCAGATTTCGATGGTAATGTTGTGCGATTAGTTTGGTAAGATGGTGCGTGGGTGGCAAAACTATTGGGTTTTTAGATTCTCAGGGCTGGTAGCGGTTTGACAATGAAAAAGTAGGGACTTTAGTGACCAAAATTTGGAAAAAAGTGACCAAATAGTGACTTTGAGGACCGAAAAAAGTGACCAAATAGTGACTATGTAGAACGAAAAAAGTTACTTTGAACTACAAAAAATGTGACCAAATCAGGCCCGTACGAAGGACCCGTCCAGGGGGGGGGGGGGCTGGGTTTCGAAATTCAAATTTAGATAAACTTAATAACAATACAACAAATAAAAAATTGAAAAGGAAAAGGTTTTCTTACACCGTTTGGGGGTTATTCTGCGAGTCGAGTGACGTGACTCACAAAATATCACTTCTTCATCCTGACTCCAAGAAATGTTTCAGAGAAGAAACGTTAGTTTGTATGAGCTCCATAAATCGATCCAAGGACATTTGAGCTGAAACTTCTAGCCTAGAGTGGTTTCTGGAGTCGGCACAACGATGTGAATTTTACATATCACCTAACGTGACTCTCGGAATAAGGCCATTTGTCACTCATGTTCAACACACAAACTAAACAAAAGACTGATAAACAAAATTTTGGAAACATATTACAATGAATGTGTCAAATTTTCGATAAGTCAAGAAAGTAAGAAATAAATTAGTTTCTAAAGAATTTCTTAGCAAATTTAAAATTAAAAAAAATCTGAATTCTAAAATAAATGTCCAATCTTGTACAAAACTTACCATGAATCGATGTTAGGAAAATGATAATAATTGTTAATTTTTATTCATCTTAATTTGGAATTCTTTTCCTCATTTTCAACTGAAAGTTTAGTGAGAAATTCCGCTGTAATTTTTTTTTTTTTTTTACAATTCGTTTATTTGAAACGGCTCGGACTGTTGGTTTTACGGAGCCAAACTCTTGTTTTTTGTATTTACAATTCATTATTTTACTATTGTAGTTGGAGAAAGGAACAGAAAAGGGAAAAGAAATTTATACACGGAGATCGATAGATTTAAGGAAAAGGTATAATTCGAATGCTGTAATTTTTTAATTTCAACAAAAAATATTTAATCACGACTTAAAATGTGAATTACCGATTACTGAATAAGAAATAAATTTTGAACAGAATTTATTCAATGTTTGATGGTTTAATTTAATTTGATAAAAAGAAGAATATATTTATGATTATTTTAAAAGTGCCAGTTATATAAGCCAGACATAAAACCTTTAAAAAAGTAAAATTCTCCAGTTATCAAAATTTCTTTTTTTAAGCTTAAATAATAACTTCATGTTCCACTACACTGACACAGAAATGTTAGAAAATGAGTAATTACGTGAATGATAAAAACTGATGAAAAATTAAAAATAATGAGTACAAAACTTTTTAATATTGAAAGCGCAAATCAAGTACAAATTTAGTTAACATTGCGTATTAAAATTTATTTTTAAAGTTGCTACTTAGAACAATTTTTCAAACTTTTTAGATTAATTTAAAAATCATGATCGATCCAAAAAACATGATTTCATATAAAAAATATTAACAAAAAGTTTTTAAATATTCAATCGCAGGTTTTAAGGCTTTAAATTACAAGCTCTGAGTATTTTGTCTCTTTTGATTAAAATATTGGGTCCTGAAAGAACAGAAGGTTGAAATTATGATTTATTATTAAAAATTGGGAGTTAAAGGCTTATGGTTGAAGAACACGAGAATTCAGAATTTAAAAACAAGGAAACAATATTTAAAAATATGTCTTAAAAATTTAAAAAGTTTGATTAAAAAAAATCGGTAAGTTGATTAGAAAATTGAAAAAAAAAACTGTTCAATGAAATCCGGTAAAATTATTTGAAGATTGAAAAAACAATATGGAAATAAAAAAGATTAGTTTTTAAAAACATTTCAGGAAGAGTTTTTTCAATAAACATGTTTCACTATAACCATTTTGGTGCATATTTTTTTAAATTATTGATTTGGTAAATAGTGTCCTAAACCAGAAATTTTGTCAAATTCGACCGAAAACATTTAGTTTTGGTGATAAATGTAGTATCCAGAATTATACAAGTTGTTTTATAGCAATCGAGCTAATCCCTTTGAGTTCCATTCGGGAGAATGGAAAGATGAGTGAAGCACTCTTGCGAGTGCCTTTTGTAGCTCGTTGTCAAATTGGAATAAACAGGTCACTTCTATTCGTGACTATAACCTAACTAGTTGTCTTTAGTGCCTTATCCGAGCCCTCCCGTTTGGCTATTTCTTATAAGTACTAGCGTGGTTCTATATTGGTTCCTCTTGGTTAAGTCCGGTTTTGCAGGACATAATAACTGGCGACGATTCGGGATTAAGTTCTAGCGGAGAGCTGGTTGGAAAGTGCACTTGGAATTTTTTTTCCGTAGTAACGAAACGTGTTTTTTCGACGGTTTTGTAAGTAATTTTACCTAAGTGATCTGGAAAGTGGATTATACGCTTTTTCTAGATTTTTTAATTGTGCGCAGTGTAATTTAGGTTGCAGCAAAACTCAAATTGCTAATGCACGTTTTTTTTTTTTGTTCTTCAAAAGAGCATTGTGTTTTAGAGCACCGCCATTTTGGCTTTTGTTCTAGAGTATAATTGTTATCTTTCCACAGCGCGTTTTAATCGCCATTTTGTTCGGCAGTAGCTAACGCTTGAATCATTGGTTAGTGAGACACCAAGTTTTGTGAGTGAGACACCAAGGTGAGCTGGCAGTGAGCATTTCCGAGTCATTCACCAGTGAGATTTTTGTGTGTGTAAAAAAAAAAAAGCACGAGAATCTCACAAGCATAGAATTGCTTCGAATTTACAGTCGAGAGGAAACTGCTGGTGTGCTGCTGGTGTTGTATCCCGTGGAGTTGTTGCTGTTGGGGTACTGTTTGGAGCTGCTGTTGTTGTATTCTGTGGAGTTGCTGCTGTTGAGGGGACAGCTTGTAGAAACTGCAACTCAGAGTTGTTTTTTACGCTGTTGGATTTTGACTGGATTTAGTTTTGCATTCGAGTTGGTTGGACGACTGCTGTTTTTTCAGTACAGGTACGTGATTTGTTTTCTATTCTTTATTGAGTTTATTTATTGACGAGTGCAAAACATTGATATTTATTTTTTTATATATATTTTTTTTTCCCCTTTTCACCGCGCTGTTGGTTTTGTACATTTATCTTGTTAAGGATGTCTTTGGCTGCTACGATGGAGCCTTATATACCAGGATCAATTCCTTTTAAACAGTATGTGGAACAGTTACAGTGGATTTTTATTCATAACAATTATAAAGAGGATCGTTTCAAATCTTCTTTCTTGGCTGTCTGTGGGCAAGCTGTATATTCTAAAATTAAATTAATTTTTGCGGGCCAAGCCATACAAGATTTAACATACAAGCAAATTATAGACGAGTTAACTAAATGTTATGATAATACGAGCTCGGACGTAGCTCAAAGTTTTGATTTTTGGTTGCGTCGACAGCAAGAGGGGGAAAGGAATGTTGATTTTGTGCTTGATGTAAAGTACATGGCGGAACAATGTAATTTTGGCGAAGGGAAAGAGCGGAATATTCGAGACCTTTTATTGATCGGGGTAAGAGATGACGAGATTCGCAAAAGATTTTTTAATGAGGAAAATTTGACGGCAGCGAAGGCGGAACAGATAGTGGTGAACCAGGAATTGGCTGAAGACAGAGCAAAGCATTTGAACAGTCGTTTAGACAATCATGGTAGTTTGGTAGCTAGATTGGGCCGCAGAATATCTAGATCACCTCCTAAATCAAAATATAGATCTAGTCACAGTAATAGTCGAGATCGTAGGTCATTTCGTGATCGGAGTGACAGTAGACTAGATAATCGAAGAAATAGTAAACCTCAGTACGTATGTTCATTTTGTGATAAGCCGGGCCACACAAGAAAATTTTGTTACCGTCTTAGGCGTAGAAGTCCACGTAAACGACAGTCGGTGGTAAACTTTTGTGACTCCCCTAAAGCATCAAGTTCTTCTGGTCTATTCAAGCGTCTCAAAAAGGATCTAGATGAAAGCGATGATGATATTTCCTGCATGATGGTATCATCCATTAACCGCATTAATGAGCCATGTTATACTGAGGTCTTAATTGAAAATAAACGGTTAAAAATGGAAATAGACTGTGGTTCCGGAGAATCAGTAATTTCAGAAAAGTTATACAAAAATATTTTCGGAATATTCGACCTGCAGGAGTGTAATCAGCGTTTGGTCGTAATTGACGGAAAAAAACTGAAAATTCTAGGAAAGATTCGAGTAACTGCACAGCTTAATGGAATTCGCAAGCAGCTTTTCCTGGTGGTCCTTTCCTGCGAAAACGATTTCATTCCACTCATGGGAAGATCTTGGTTGGATTTGTTCTACGATGGCTGGAGAGACACTTTTTCAAGATTTACAGTTGGATATTCAAACGCGATTAAGGAAGAATTTACTGTTGGTGAAATAAAAAGTAAGTTTCCTTCGGTATTTGATAAAGATTTTTCCAAACCCATTCAGGGGTTCGTTGGCGATCTGGTTTTAAAAGATAATAACCCGATTTTTAAGAAAGCTTATAACGTTCCACTACGGTTGAGACAGAAAGTAATAGATTATCTGGATGAGTTGGAAAATGATGGTGTTATTGAGCCAATTGAAGCTAGCGAATGGGCTTCTCCGGTGATAGTAGTAGTTAAAAAAGACCAAGGTATTCGTTTAGTTATTGACTGCAAGGTCTCTATTAATAAGGTCATCGTACCGAATACATACCCATTACCATTACCTCAAGATCTTTTCGCTACACTTTCTGGGTCAAAGGTATTTTGTTCTTTGGATTTGGCAGGTGCTTACACACAACTGCTTCTTTCGAAACGTTCAAAAAAAATAATGGTAATAAATACTATAAAAGGGCTTTATGTTTACAAAAGATTACCACAAGGAGCGTCATCCAGCGCAGCAATTTTTCAGAAAGTCATTGATCAGGTACTTCGGGGTTTGAAAAGTGTCGTATGTTATTTGGATGATATTTTGATTTCGGGAACAAATTTGGAAGAATGCAAGATGAACCTTTTTTTAGTCTTGGAAAGATTAGCCAAGGCAAATATAAAGGTTAACTTAAAAAAATGCAAATTTTTCGTTAACAGTTTACCATTTTTGGGGCATGTTTTGACGGATAGAGGCCTTCTTCCATGTTCCGATAAAATTCGTACAATTAGAGAAGCAAAGGCTCCAGAAAATATAACAGAGCTGAAAGCTTTTCTAGGTTTAGTTTCTTATTATTCAAAATTCATACCAAATCTTTCAAGCCGTATCAGCTGCTTATACAGACTTTTAAAGAAAAACGTAAAATTTATCTGGTCTGAAGAATGTAAAAAAGTTTTTAACGATTGTAAACAGTTCTTACTGAAGCCTAAGTTATTAGAGTATTTTGACCCTGATAAACCTGTTGTTGTGGTTACGGATGCCTGCATTTACGGACTTGGTGGTGTTATTGCTCATGAGATCAAAGGAGAAGAACGACCCATCAGTTTTACTTCCTTTTCGTTAAATAATGCTCAAAAAAATTATCCAATTCTTCATTTAGAAGCTCTTGCGGTAGTTAGCACTGTGAAAAAGTTCCACAAATTTTTATATGGGAAAAAATTTACAATCTATACAGACCATAAGCCTTTAATAGGTATTTTAGGCAAGGAAGGAAGAAATACCATGGCAGTTACTAGGCTCCAAAGATACGTCATGGAACTATCCATTAGACCGCTGCAGGCTTTGTATAGGAAATCTGAAATTTATAAGTTATCACAACTCCCATACCATTTTTTGGCGGAATTTTCACACATAAAAATCTCCGTAAAGTTTGGAAGCGATACATTGAGTCCTGATTTAGCGCAACGAGTTTTAATTTTGTATGGAGAATTACATGGGGAATCAATTTTTTTTATTCAAAAATCGCTACAGATTTACAGAAACATCGGAAAAATAAAGAAAAGGCTGAATACTATTCCTCGAATTAATCTCTACAAATGATGTGAAGGTACTATGATGCTTAGTTGTAACACAACAAAGATATTTGGAATTTAGAAAAGATTTATTAAAAACTCAGACGAGTTTACTTCACTCATGGCATCGCTGGCTGAAAACTTGCATGCAAGTTATTCCTTCCCAGATCGAAGAAACGGTCCCGAATCGGCCCGAAATCGGTCAGAAATTAGTCCAAAGTCAGTCCGTTTAACATGTGAAGATTTATAATGTTGAATTCTTCATAAACTAGTTTAGTAACTTTACTTTACACTATGGTGGTATTATTAAGAGAAAAAGCACCATTATTACAGTGAAAAAAATCATAACTTATATAATTTTCAATCGATTTCGGTAAAAAACCTCTTGAATCATTTGTTTTCACTGATTCACAGAATCCACAGGAAATGATTTTTTTTCAAATGTTAAAATCAGGTCCAAAACCATAACTAAAGTTGATTTTTTCTAACAAAAAAATGCGTTATTTATCGTGTTTTCTATCATTAATTCACAAATACTGTGTGTATTGTGTTAAATTTACCCAAAAATGAAGTTCAGATGATCAATTGCAAATTTAACACTAAACATACCGACATTTTTTATATACCTATTCATACCGCGAGCAGTCATATCTTTTCCGCTAAAACTCTCTTGTTTCTTTACCGATTTCTACAAAGTTTAAAGTTTTGGAAAGCTCGTAATGTGACTCAAATACGATGATTCAAAGTTGAAGAAAAAAAAACGGAAAACAGGCTTCGGGAAAAAAGGCTAGAAATCAGTTATTAACTACTCGAAAAAAAAATTCACTTAGTGCCTGAGAACGCTGAAGTTAGAAGCTGAAGTTACACATATGGAAATATTTTTTGAAAATCTCTTAAGATCACGGCCACTAAAAATGTATAAAACCAACCAACCGCCAAAGCTGTTCTCGTTACAGTAGAAAAGTCTTGTAAAGTGAACTGGAAATTTGACGTAATTGACATTTTGGCACCTTTAGATTTCTAAAACACAGAATTTTTGACGACTTTTCAAAGGTAGCTGTTTCTTTTTTTGCTTTTTATCAATCTGCCTTTTCTGAGACTATTCTAGCACCTAGATTTGGCTTTGCACTGGAGCGCAGCGTTCTCAGGCACTAAGTGAAATTCTTTCCGAGTACTTAATAACTGATTTATAGCCTTTTTCCGAAGCCTGTTTTTCTATTTTTTTTTCTTTGACTTTGAATAACTTTGAGAAAAATAATTGTAGCTAAATTTTGTTTGAAAATCGTATTTGAGTCACATTACGAGTTTCCAAAACTATAAACTTTGTAGAAATCGGTCGAGAAACAAGAGAGTTTTAGGGGAAAGTGTTTGCCGTCATTTGACCGCTCGCGGTATGCAAAGGTATACCACATGCGTTACTTAATCTTATTTTTCAACTTGGTTGTGAATTTCGGGATCGTTTCACCACATCTATCACCATGTATCTCCAATAATCTCAAAAAGTTTGTATTTTACTTTCTACATAGTGCTGCAGTTTTTTTCTATCTGCGTTACCCGATTAAAAACGCCTTTGTGTATGCCACGCATTAGCTTGTATTCAAGAATTCATCTAGGAATATTGCACGCAAGTTCAGGTTTCCAGTGCTGCTGACAGTTTTGACTGTTGATCTACTATGAATGATTTTTTTTTTACAGATTGCTTTAACTTTTTTCTGGTAGCATCTAGCTTAAAGTAACCTTAGTAAAAATTGAAGTTTAAGAATACAGTAACCCATTGAAGAAGTTATTTTTTGCATAAAACCCAAAATCGCTTCCCTAGCGATTTTAATCTCAAAAAAAAACTTTCCCCATACTAATTTCCATACAAATTTAAAACCCGTTGCGCTAATTCAGGGATGAACCAAATCATCTTATATTTAACAGAGATGATTGGAGAGCTAAAAGGAATCGAAAAAACACATGGGAGCAAAAAGTCAGTTTTTGCAGCGGTCTAATGTATATGTATGTATGGGTCCCCCATCGGTAGCAAGGTCCTGCCTATGTCTGTGTGGCTTGGCCTTCGAATTATATTCTAGGGCTTCCACGGCCGATGGTTCGTCGAAAGAAGACATCCAACCTTCAGAAACCTACAATGGTTGGCAACCCACTCCGCTTGTAATAGTTTCTTCAGGTTATCCCCAGATGCATTCCCTCTTAACAAAAAATATTCCCTTCCCAAAATATAATATGTGGCCGTAAGGAAAATTAGTTCAGAAATCATAGAAATATATATTTGAATATTGTATGAAAACGATTATTTTGTTTATTCACTATTTTTTAATAAAAGGATACTAGTCTGGAAAAAAAAAATTGATTAGCACATGTAATTGATTAAGCATGAGAACATTTGGTCTCTGTTCACCACATTTTACATTGACCAAAATATCAATAATGAATTGTTAGGTGAGGCACAATGTGTTTGGTGATAAAGTTTTGAAAAAATGCTGCTTTTTTATACAAATAATAATACTAAAACAGCAAGAAGGATCAGTCGAAATATATGGAACAACTAGCATGATTTTGGAATACTGAATCATGCTCCGAAAACACTTCAATCTGGTTTCAAAATTACAAACAATAATATACGAGAACACGGTGAAAGCAGCACGCAAAAAAGTGCAGAAAAGACAACTAAATGGAATTCTCTCACCAAGTTCTCCTTTCCGCCATCTTTAAATTGGGCGTCCCAGCAAATGGGGCCCAGCCTTCTGTGATCCGCATTTCGAACAGCTCGCCCGCACTATCAGCGCTTGGTTTCTTTTTCCATTTGAAAACCAATCTGATCAAACTATTCCACTTAAACTTCACTTAACCAGTAACCTTCATAAAAATTCAAGTCCATCCTCCCAGATTTTCAAAAAACATCTCATTTCCTGCGTAAAGCACAAATTCCAATTCTGTGACACTAAATATCGCCAACAGTCCATCAAAACCTCCTTCCAAACCTCCTCGAAATCCACAAAAAAATTGTTTCGGATATATTTTCAGCTATCTAGAACCCAAAACTAATAGCATAAATTTGAAAATATGATTGAATTGGAACAATTAAAATGCAAAGAACGAAGCCACTTCAAGAGCACTGTGTTGCACTGCCTGAAAATGAATTATATACCTAATTGTAAAGAAAAAAAAATACAAATTTAAGTTTGTTAGCTACACATAGTTTGCTCCTAAGGGATGAGGAGTTGTAGTATCCAGAATTATACAAGTTGTTTTATAGCAATCGAGCTAATCCCTTTGAGTTCCATTCGGGAGAATGGAAAGATGAGTGAAGCACTCTTGCGAGTGCCTTTTGTAGCTCGTTGTCAAATTGGAATAAACAGGTCACTTCTATTCGTGACTATAACCTAACTAGTTGTCTTTAGTGCCTTATCCGAGCCCTCCCGTTTGGCTATTTCTTATAAGTACTAGCGTGGTTCTATATTGGTTCCTCTTGGTTAAGTCCGGTTTTGCAGGACATAATAATAAAGAGTTTATTACTAGTAAAATCAATCATTTATAGATAACTGATAATGGAAAAATGTCATTACAAGTATTTTTGACATCACAGCAGAAAGTGTAAAAAACCTGATTTTATTTAAAGCTCATCAATTGATTCAATGATTTTGATTTGAGTTTTTGTAAAAAAAAAAGTGCAGAAACTTCTCTAAAGATTTTTAATTATTTTCAAAAGTCATTTCAATAACAAAAGCTGATAGAAATATTGCATACATATTTAGATTCGGAGAACCTAAATTAGTTGAAATTACCGTTCAAATTCATTGCACCTAAGAAAAATGTAAGTTTTGTGGCCTTGTGTAAATTTTTAAACCCTTTTTTTAAGTATTTAGAAGAACAAAAGACACGAAATAAATTTGAGTATGAAATTGTTTTTTTAAAGAATATTTCATATCAACATAACATTTGTTATAACATAAAAGATTAAAAAAAAGGGTTCGTTTCAATCTCAAACTTAGTTACACTTCTTAATAAAAACCCATTCTAAAGACGAGATAGGATTTTTGTATATCAAGTTTTGAGTTCCAATACAAAAGGTTGATTGAACTAAAAAATAAAATCTACAATCAGAGTTAGTTTCAATTCATGAACGTCAAATAATGTCGTAGATCGAAATGTCTCAAGCCAAGGGTGATTCATGCCGAAATTCCGCCGGAGGCGAAAAAAATTTCTAACTGACTAATCAAGTAATTAACCGTTACTACCGTCAATATTAACACGCGCAATTCAAATTACTCTTTCATTGGTTTATTTTCGGTGAAAAAAGTGACTTTTGGTGATAAAAGTGACCATTTTTCGGAAAATAGTGACTTTAGTGACCAAATGATGAAAAAAGTGACTTTTTAGTGACTGACCCAAAAAAAGTGACCAAGTCACTAAAAAGTGACTCGCTACCAGCCCTGCAACTTCAACGATCGGCTGGCAGGTAGCGTAGTGCAGCATCAATCTCGGTCGTAGTTCTTCTTCGGTAGCCCCTAGAGTCGATGGAATTTTAGGCCACTTTTGCTTTTGCTGGTAGATAAATGGTGGACCTTTGAACCATCGGCTGTTCTCGGAGATATCAGGAACACCTCTCCATTTCGTACCGTCGTCAGAAACATTGTCCTTGGTTGGTACCCAATTCCATTCACTGATGTCAGTCAGCTCTAATATTTCACTAACGCGCGTGCCGACAAACTGGCTGTAGCGACGGTGATCGGATTTTTTTTTTTTTTTTTTTTTACTTTATTCGAACATTTGTAGCTAAGAAGTTTACATAACTGTTGAAGCTACCAATTAGGCGCAATTTCTGGAGCAAGTATCTTAAACTAACACAAGTTTATATATTTTCAGTGGTGATGGGGAAATTTTTCAGTTTTCAACTAGCGCAACAATTAAGAAATAACAATTCATAATAGCATAAAAAGAATTCAAAATTAATAATTTGTTGGTAGATCACGGATATCACATATTTTTATAGGCTTGGAGTGTTCATTCTTTTTTAAATATACAAAACCATTTGTGAACCAGGCAAATTGAAAATGATTTTCGTTTTTAAATCTCCTGGCGGCACTCAGTAGGCGTTGATTGGCATCAGTCAAACGATGATTTAGGTACACTCGTTGATTCATTCCAAATCCAATCTCTAGGCAGTTTATTGGTCTTCTACGAGCAGCTCTCATCAATCGGTCCTTCAGAAAGTCATTCGTAAAACGCACCAAAATTGGTGCAATTCCTATGTTGTTAGCTGATGAGAAACGGGCTATTCCAATTATTTGATCAGCGCAATACTCGATATTCAATAAATTCATAATCTTGCGGATGACAGTTTCCAAATTTTCGTTGGCAAGGTGAATAACGTTGCTAATTAATAAGTGACTATTAATTGATGCTTGTTTGAGCATATTGACTTCAAAGTTTAGCTCCTCCGTATTTTGAAGCAATTCGGCATTTGTTGATTTCAACACTGTTACTTCTTCGGTCAGCGACAATATAGATTCTTTTTGCGCGTTTGTTTCCACTTTAAAAATCTCGAATTCGTTCGATATGAACTGTTGAGAAGATTTGATCTCTTCAACCTCAGTTTTCAGAGATGCAATGGACTCGTTTATCGAGCTAGCAACACGGTCGATTCTATCATTAGTTGTTTCGATAGCATTAATTATGTCAGACTTTATCATGTTGCGTAAGTCTAACAAGCTTATATCGGGACAACCATCAGCAGCGGATTTTTGGTTTTCATCAGCGACAGCAGCACATTCATCATTGGTTCGTTGTTTTTTTGACCCCATCTGCGGCGATACATTTTCATCCTGCGAATCATCATGCAACTTGTTTCTGTTGCGTCTGGTCATCGTAGCAGCAAACGCTTGATGGTGAAACAAATTTCGATGATTGTTTGCGTCGTCTACAGCAAGAATCAGCAAGAACAATGGAGAAGGTTCTGTTCTTGTTCGATAAAACCAAATCGACGGCTAATAATATAGCCACACACAGTGTTCCAAAAGGGTGCACTCCAATTTATCGGGAAATTTGGCCAGCCGAGAAACAATTTGCGATGAGTTAACCGTAAGTAGGATGTGAATTTTTTATCACAATAACGTCTTCGGTAGCAGCGATATAAATAAACCGGTGAAGATACTTCTTCTTTCACTTTAAGCCAGCATAATAGATTTCTAGAGTCGGTCCAGTAAAAACGATGGGAGATGTGGATCGATAAAGACTTGATGACACTCGAAGCGAATCTTGCCCCAAGAACTCCCGCTTGCAGCTCAGACCTAGGAATGGTCAAAAATTTCAGTGGTGAAACACGCGTTTTAGTTCCAACTAGCGAGCACTCTATGTGTACACCCTCTTCGAATCTCAAGAATACAGCTGCAGCGAATCCACTCTCGCTGGCATCTACAAACGTATGGAGCTGCACTTCTGTTGCACTCGAGGCGGAGGTCAATGCCCGAAAACAGCGAGGAATGCGAATATCTTCTAAGTTGGGTAACACTTTTAACCATTGCAACCATTTCCTGAAAAGATCGTTATCTATAGCTTCGTCCCAAGCTGTGCCAGCTCGCCAAATCTCTTGGAGGATCACTTTCAAATACATGAGGACATGCCCGATTAATCCGAGAGGGTCGAATATCATCATCAGAGTTCTTAACACTTCTCTCTTCGTTGGTATACGTTTCCCCAACAGAAGTTCAGGATCGTGGCGTGAGGAGAGCTTAAATCTGAACATATCGGATGCGGTGTCCCAATACATCCCCAATATTTTCTCGGTGGCTAGTTCTGAACAAATATTCAAGTTTTTCTCGGAGTTCATTTGACCAGACAAGGCGTTCAGAAATCTTTGGGAGTTGGAAATCCAGTTTCTAATTTCGAACCCTCCTGATCGGTGAATTTCATGAACTTCTTTCGCTACCCGTATTGCATCTTCTTCATTCTCTACGCTGACTAAAGCATCATCTACGTAGTGCTTGTTTATAATTACATCGACTGCTTCTGGAAACCGATCACTAAATTTTCGGGCATGGGTGTTTTTTATAAATTGGGCACAACTCGGCGAACAGCTAGCCCCAAAGGTCATCACCTGCATTACGAAGACACTAGGCTCAGGTGCTGAAGGATCATCCTTCCAAAAAAATCTCTGACATTGCTGGTCAGTTTCGTTGATCATCACTTGGTGATACATCTCACGGATGTCACCTGAGAATGCCACCCGGAATTCGCGAAATTTCAGTAGGACTGATAGAAGCGAGCATAACTGGTCGGGACCTTTTAATAATACGGAATTCAACGATACATTATGGGCCTTCGCCGCAGCATCCCAAACAATTCTGACTTTGCTTGGTTTGTTCGGGTTTACCACCGGGAAGATCGGAAGATACCAAACCCGTGGGAAGCAGGATTCAAGTTCAGATTTAGTTAACTTGCGAATATAGTTCTTTTCTAAGTAATCCTCTATTTTCTCCTTCAGTATCCGAGCGAGCGATTGGTCTTTTGACAAACGTTTCTCTAAACATTCCCATCTACGAAGTGCCATCACCTTACTGTCTGGTAGCCTAACATTTTCGTACTTCCACAAGAGACAAACTTCATACTTTTCAGGTAGTCGAAGGGTTTTCGTTTGGAGTAGATGAAGTGCCCTCTGATCGTCTGTTGAAAGCATAGCTTCTCGTTGCACCACTCCCATGCTGTCCAAGGAAAAATAATTCTTCATCGCCTTATGAAGTTCAGCCAGTGGTTCAGCATCATCTATGCATTCGCATTGCGGAAGGTAGTGAACGTTAGCATAAACACTAGCTGGTCTGCGCTCCACACAACTTCCGAAAACTAGCCACCCTAACCTGGATTTTGCAGCGATCGGTTGATTGACACTGCCTTCGCGTAGCTTGAGTGTATTTCCCAAATGAGCATGATCTAACCCAATGAGAATACGCGGAACGGCGTCGTGATACGATTGAATTGGCAGCCCTTTCAGGTAGGGATACCTTACTGTTAGCTCCTCGACAACTAAAGACTGATGTGGCAAATTCAACTCTTGAACTGTACGAACTCCATTCAAAGCATGTAAAGCACCTCCTGCACCAGAAATACAAAGGTTTACAACTCTGGAATTTTCCTCATAGCGTCGGGTATCTCCTGTCCATTTCAGGCAAAGTGCCTTTCGCGCACCTTCCAGCTGCAACTGCTCAGCCAAGTCTTCATCTATTAGCGATAACTCTGAACCGTCATCTAGAAGTGCATACGTGTGGACGACCGTACCTGTTCCATGAAGCGTGACAGGTACAACCCTGAACAAAACCTCGTTCGATTGATTCCGGTGTATGTTGCAGTTTGTTTCGTCGTAGTTCTGTGGAGCCGGCGCCGGTGCTGCTGGTGGTGTTAACGACTTATGCATCAATGGATGGTGCTTTAAGTCGCACCCATTTACGCCGCATACTGACTGTGACCTACAATATCCGGTGTGACGTCGAAGACATTTTTTGCACAAGTGCAGTTCTCGGATAACTGCCCACTTAGAATCATAATCTAGTCCGCTGAATCTCTGGCACTTGGCAATGGAAGCGCACGAACCCTTACATACGCTGCATTCTTTGGTCTTGAGCGGCTTAACCATTTGAGAACTATGCTGTTGGGAATTGAACGAAGAACTTGAAGGTAATGCACTGTGGTACTCTAAGCTAGCATGAACATTCACATGCTTATCATTCTTCCTAGTTTTTCGAATTGGTGGGGAAGATTTCAGAACCCAACTAGCATCTTCAGCCATAGAATAGAGCCAAGAGCTTAAATCAGACAGTGCTTGAGACTTCGATTCACGGGCATATTTAGCCCATTGCATCGCTAGAATTGTGGGTAATTTATTAATAAGTTCGTTGCGTAAGGATACATTATGCATAAAACCATCTACCTCACATGCCTCTATTGTAGCGCGCAAATTCTCTACCGATAGAGCAAAATCAACTAATGTTTCCAGCCGATCCATATCGGGGGGAGGAAGACTTCTAATTTTGAAAGTTATCGCTTGTACAATCGACTCCGGCTGACCGAAAACCATTTTTAGTGTAGCCAATACTCCGCCAACATTCGAGGGATGTAACAGGCGAGAGCGCACTGCTTGAAGCGCTCTTCCTTTTAAGCATTTTCTCAAACGGAGCATATTCTCCTCATTTGAGAATCCGCACATTGCGGTCGATGAAATAAAGGTGCCGTAAAATAACGGCCAGTCTTCTGGGTCACCACTGAACTCCTGTAAGTCCCTGGACACCGCCTGCCGGGCCGCTAGTTGGCTTCGGTTCAACACGAAAGATTCCAAATCGTTGTGCTGCTCAGGAAGTACGCACCCACCAGCCAATCTTCGGTTATTTGGCGTAGATTTCTGCTCGGGAAGGAAATGCCGACCGCTGGTATCGTTTCCAACAGGCTGCCGACATTGATTGTTGCTCACCATCTGCCCATTCACAAACGGCGTCAAAGATAGTGAATTCAAAACACTTGGGATACCAGTTCCCATTCGCGAGTTTTGTTTTCTTGGATTTCCGCTTTGCATAACGAAAGATTTTTCTGAAGAAGGATTTCCTGGTTCAACGCATTGTTCGACGCCATCGATCCAGTCCCTGATGCGCTGCCTACTATTCCCCGATTCGGATATTTCGCTTCCTACTATGCTACCATTATCATCACCGTTTATGCCGAGCAGTTCATATTTCTTCAGAAGAAATTCGCTAGCCAACTTCTCTTGTAGTTCTAACCTTTTCATCGCGAATTCCTCCTTCAACTTGGCTTCTTCTTATAACCTTTTCAATAGAACCCTCTGGTCGTGGTTCTTACCAATACTGACTGGAACATCTATAATGCTACCCACGCTAGAATTACCTTTTTGTTGAATCTTTTCCTTTGCTAGACATTTCTCGCAAATCCATGGCCGGTTACTAACCCCCTGGGTTTCACCCACGCAGATAAAGTGGTGCCATAGATTGCACGAATCGCACATAACCATATCGTTATTGTCGGGCCACTTGCAGAGAGCACAGCTGAAAGTGGGTGCTTTCTTGCCCTTGGGCTTGGCACCCGTTTTCTTCTTCTGATCCTTGGCCGAACGATCATCAATCAGCCCGACAATTGTGTTTTCCGATGACTGCTTCCCATCATCATGTGAGGTTAGGATTTCCACTGCAGGTACAAACGCATCATCATTGCCATCAACATCTTTCTGCACCGAACGTGATGACTTCTTGGAACCGGGTCCAGGCATTTCCACCGATTAAACGAGAATTTTAAAATGTTGATAGTGCCAACTTCGGATTAATGAAATGCTTTTTTCCGGAATTTTTAATCGTGTATTTCAGGAACGATTAAAATTCTCCTGCAATAGTAGTTTAGGGTTAGCAAATAAATCGCGAATTATAAGAAAGAACTTACGTTTAGTGTACATTTAAATCCTTTTTCCCTGTACTATTCTCGTCGGTTTGAAATATAATCGGTTCCTATATGGATATAAACTTTGATAACATTATGTTCATTTTATTTTCCACATGGTTGCTCACCGTTTGTTGCTGCACCGAGTGCAATCAAATGCAACTCCTAACCTTCACAAGAAAACCTTCGATAATCTGCCCTCTGTTTAGATATTATTATTATTAGAGGCGATTCGCAAATATCTATATAATCTACTAACCTTTTTATAACTTTACACTTTTCGAATTAATTATATAATCAATGAGTATTCAACTCGGAACTCTCGCAAAAATCACGCTATCATTTAAGACGCCAGCTTTAAAAATATCACCCTCGTTTTCCGCCTATCACTTGACAAGTCTAATGACGTTTTCCATCGTACAATTGTGTTGGTGGTTACGATCGGACGTTTCTGATCGAGGGATTCGACACGGCGCCGATAACAGAAGGGATTTATAGGGGTTATTCTCCAATATCAGTTTTCCATTAGGGTCCGGTGGTGGCCTCCTGTAGCTGTGGTTTCGGTAGCTACGGTTTGGTATCAGTTTCCGATCTTCTGGCCAGCCTTCAGGAATGTGTCGAACCCGTTGGATGAGAGGTGGAACTAATAAATAAACAAAACAGACATTAAATGAAGAACACACAAGGGGAGAGTTTACGTGGATAAGCGGACTAAACGACCAAGTCAGACAGCTTGAGATATTTGTAAATTGGGAACAAATATCCAAAATCTAAGTTTGCCAAAATGTCTCGAATTGGAACACCAGGTAGTCTACCTCGGGCCCTAAGGGTATCCAGTAGCCAAGCCCTCGTTTGACCATACCTTTCACACGTCCATACAACATGATCGAAAATTAATAAAATAGTTAATAGTAAAATCATTCAGACATGACCCCTTTCTTACTAACCCAAAGTAAGGGAAAATACTCCCGGCACATAAAAACTTTATAAGTAAAATGCCTTAATAAAACCATTTGTAAATAATAATAATAAAATCATCCAGTTCTATTCTAAAGTTGATGTTCCTGTTAGCCATACTCGTTAGTTAAAATGCAAAGTAATGCTAAAAAATTTCCATACAAATTTACGAAAATGTTACGATATTTTAAATTTAATACTTTTTTTTTCTAATTGATTATGTCATAAGAAAAAATTATTTTATTCAACATAATAATTGACAAAATATCAAAAACTTAGTGTAAATCGCTTAGACAGTTGTTTTTCAGTTTGAGCAATTTAATATGCTTTCATATAAAAAATTAGAAATTTAGTAAACCAAATCAATTTTACCAAAAAAAAGTTAAAAGGGAAATATTTTTTATAACTTTGAATAAATTGAAGAATATTTTGTTACAAAGTGGGTCAAAAATGCAAAAATGTACAAGAAATTTAGCTTTGTGAACAGCCCTGTTTGTACTATAAAGAAAAAAAATATATGCTATAAATATTGCAATAAAAATAATTCAATTTTTTGACGTTTTTCTTTCTCGCATCGGCTTGTTATCTTCGAAAAAGTCAAGTAAATAAATTGCATTTTGTTCAAACTGGGTGTGTAAGTTTTTCAATTGTAATTTTCACTTAACTATTATTAACAAAACCAACTTTAAGATAAGAAAACCACTCACCATTAACCCGCTCGTTTTGATTCCAACAGAACACCTGCAGTAAGTAACAGAAAGTGACAGCAATGGCCAAAAACACGTCCAGCTCTGCGTTCCGTAAGATCGACGTCGATCAGTACAATGAGGACAACTTCCGGGAGGACGAAGCCGATCAGGCGTCCAGTGGCATGATCGTGCCGGACGAGAACGAAATCAACACGCTGCTCAATCAATATCCTTTTCAAATGAATGGATTGTTTAACTTTTTCAGCTATATTCTCTGCGTATTTCGCATGACTCATCTGATATCTTGATTTTCCTTAACTTAGCGAACTTGACTTTCAGCACAGGAAGGAACATAGACGCCCTGAAAACGGTTCTTCAAAACGCTCCTCTACTGTGCAAAAACCAACAAGTTAAGGTAAGCCTCAAAAATGTTACCTCTTTTATAAAATGCTAAAAATCCTTTTCTCGTCAAGGACAATGCTCTCAATCTGACACTCAAAGTGCTGTTGTCGATCAAATCGTCCCAGATCGATGCGGCCATCGAATCGCTGGACGATCCGGACCTGTGGGACGTGCTGATGAAGTACATTTACCGGGGTTTCGAGATTCCTTCGGAAGGTTCCAGCGGGCATCTGCTGACCTGGCACGAGAAGGTGTTCGCCAAGGGCGGCGTAGGAAGTATTGTGCGGGTGCTTTCGGACAGTGCCCGTGCTTAGGCGTTTAGTATTCGGCATTTCACAAAGAGTTCTTTGCGGGACAAAAAGCATTTTAACATTGTTTGTATTATTTTGAGGAAAAAAAACTAAACTAACTGTAAACTGTTTTTTTTTTTGCTTTTTTATGATTTTCTTGTCAGTAAGTAAAATTGATATATTAAAATTTGATAAATGTTGTTTATCGATCCGAAATTAGGCTGGAGCAAATATCAATTACTTCTTTTGTCAATTCTCTCCCCCTTCGAAATTTCCAAAAAAAAAACTCGAAGGGGGGAAATAATTAAAGTTTTGAGTATTACAAGACCAAAAAACAAATTTTGAAATATGGGAATTATTGCACCTTTTGTGTTCATGATTTTATTGAATTTTTTGATAAAAAAACAATTTGATTTATAGGCTTTGTGCAATGATATATATAAAATTTTGTTGCATACAAGCTTTCGTGCAATTTATTTCAATTTAATTGTTTTTCGCTTCATTTTTTATTATCCACCGATTTGAAATTTTTTCCGTCTTTGAAGTGAATGAAAATTTTTATAAGTTTCTTATACGCTGATCGGTACGAAATTTCTAGTAGAAACGGTTCATTTTCTATCAATCCGCAGATTTCGGCCTCAGAAGTTCCATAATGCATACAGATTTCGGTTATCCCATCAAACTTTAGTACACGAGTTTGCACAATTTTGTAATAATTTTCAAAAAATAATAACATATTTTTAAAATCATATTTCATAAAAGAAGTAGGTTCCTCATTTTTCAAATCAAAACAAAAAAAACTAGAGAAAAATCAATTCTATGATGGTTTTTATAAAATACTTATAAAAATATCTCTTAATGTTGTTTTTCTATGGGAATGGGCAAAAATTTGTGTGTCATCAAGAGGAAAAGCTGACGTAATCATCATCGAATTCCTGAGGTCTAAATAGATGCATTCAATAAAATTTAGGCTCGAAGGCACGTAAAACGCACTAAGCAATCCCGCCCTCATTTCACCAGTTCGAATATTTAAAAGAACAAGAACTGAACAGCAATTATTTTAAAAAACCTTTATTCAGCCACAATGTGACTTCGTATGATTGTGATTAGATCACTGAACATAATTAGGTCTCACAAACAATCTGAAAATAATTTTTACTGCTCCATGCGGGAAGGCTTACCGGTTTTCTTTAGGATTGATACATCAAGAATTTCTTTTTCTGTTGTGCAGAAGTTTGCATCAACCGTCTCAATTTTTGCATTGATTTAAGGATTTTCATCTGACCGAAAACCCTCAAAATAAATTTGTGCGCCATAAAATTTTAAAGTTAAAGCCAGTTTAAGAGATCCTCACCCCTAACTACCCTTCTCTTGGCGTTTTCTTTTATCAATGAAAGTGACTCGATTTACTGGAGATATACGAACATGGAACATGTCAGGTAAGCAGTTTTTAATTAATTGCGATACAGTTATTCGACGAATTTAGTTAAATGAACTACGTCTCGGAATTCCGATTGAAATTAATTTTCGTTGCGGCTGTAAACCAATTTTCAATCAAAATCCACAATGTGATTCTAGCCATTCTATGAAAAATGTTTGCCGGAGGAGATTTTCTAATGTGTATACACTCCCTCCTCAAGGACACGTGTCGCTGTTCATTCTCAGCTCAGCCTCAAATCATCTGGGTGCTCTCTCATCGTCGGCCCCGATTTCTCTTTGCTTTGTATCGCGAATCGGATCCACCAAACGTCAAAATTTTGCTTATGCATGTGATTTTCCGATAATTTTGTATCGTCATTTCTAAATAAGTCGGTCAGCAGGAAAAGTATCCAAGTTTTAATTGCCAATTTCTATTTTTTGATACTTCGTGTAATACAGCTCAAGTGCGAATATGGTTGTTGAGTTCCCGTCACGTTCCAGAATGAGTGATACCCAGAATGTGCACAGCTCGGCATCGTCGGATAGCGATTCGACGGAGCAGAACTCGGCCAACAAGACGGACGAATGTTGCCCGGCCTCGCCGACGACGGTTCCGACCAAGTTTACCCGGTCCAATTCGACTGGGTCCCAGATGCGGTCCCCGAAGCCACGCCGTCAGCGAACGACATCGGTCAACCAGAACACGATCAATTCGAATGAGGCCATTATACGGTCCAATAATCGTACTATTTATACTGCTGGGAGACCACCCTGGTACAATTGTGCTGGCCAACAGGTTGAACCATTTGTGATTGGAATCTGCGGCGGTAGCGCTTCCGGTAAGACCACGGTGGCTCAGAAGATAATCGAAAGCTTGGACGTACCGTGGGTAACTCTGCTTT
This sequence comes from Uranotaenia lowii, assembly GCF_029784155.1. Classification (NCBI taxonomy): domain Eukaryota; kingdom Metazoa; phylum Arthropoda; class Insecta; order Diptera; family Culicidae; genus Uranotaenia; species Uranotaenia lowii. Next base: position 186,206,825 of record NC_073692.1, on the reverse strand, counting down.
CGATGGATTGTTTTTATAAGATTCTGAACGAGAAGCAGCATGCTCAAGCGATTAAGAATGAGTATAATTTCGATCATCCAGACGCGTTCGACATTGAGCTTATGAAGGACGTCATCCAGCGCCTGAAGGAAGGTCGCAAGGTTGAGGTTCCGGTGTATAATTTTGTGACACATTCGCGGGAGCAACACACAAAAACGATGTACGGTGCGAATGTTATTATTTTCGAGGGGATTCTCACATTTCACAACCCCGAAATTCTTTCCATGCTGGACATGAAAATTTTCGTAGACACTGATGCGGATATTCGCCTGGCTAGACGCATGAAGCGGGACATCCAACAGCGTGGCCGCGATTTAGAAGGTGTGCTGAAACAATATTCAACGATGGTTAAACCAGCTTATAGTAACTATATTGCCCCGACGATGGCCCATGCCGATATCATTGTGCCCCGTGGTTCGAGCAATCTGGTGGCCATTCAGCTGGTCGTTCAGCATGTCCACACACAACTACAACTAAGAGGATTCAAGCTTCGAGAAGCACTAGCACAATCGTACATCGGGCAACCGATGCCAGAATCGTTGAAACTTTTACCGACCACACCCCAAGTTAAGGGACTGCACACCTTCATCCGGAACGCCGGCACCCTTCGGGATGAATTCATATTTTATTCGAAGCGGTTGATTCGATTGGTGCTCGAATATGCCTTAAGTTTGTTACCGTTCAAAACGGTTGAGGTTGACACACCTCAAGGAGTCTCTTACGCCGGAAAACGAATGGCTTGCCAGAAGGTCTGCGGAGTGTCGATTCTTCGCGCAGGGGAAACTATGGAGCAGGCAGTGAGTGATGTCTGCAAACACATCAGAATCGGAAAGATTCTGATTCAAACCAATCAGTGCACCGGGGAACCGGAGCTCTATTACTTGCGACTGCCGAAGGACATTAAAGACTATCGAGTTATTCTGATGGATGCAACCGTTGCAACTGGTGCTGCGGCCATAATGGCCATAAGAGTGCTGCTGGACCACGACGTTCCAGAGGAGAATATTATGCTGGTGTCGCTGCTGATGGCAGAAATTGGGGTCCACTCGATAGCTTATGCTTTTCCCAGGGTGCAGATTGTGACTTCGGCGCTGGACCCGGAAATCAACGAAAAGTTCTACGTTATCCCCGGAATAGGAAACTTTGGTGACCGATATTTTGGCACCGAGCCAACCGATGGTGAAATTATGTATGAGTAATCAGCAGCCGTGCCCCTCTGCCAGTTAGCCGTGGATTGCCATTGACGTAATTGACTTTTTTTTATTGTAAGCAAATTGTATTTTTTAAACACATGTTAGTAATAAGTTTGAAAGTTCTGAAACCGACGCGTGTTTTTTTTTTTTATGAAGATGACCGCCTAAATTCGTGGAGTTGTGAAAGTATGTTTCATTAAAATATTCAGTTTTGATTTTTTTTTATTAGGTAATTAAGATTAATCACCGTGATTTTTGTTTTGAAATTAATTTTTACGGCCTTATCGGTGAATGCTATGTTCTCATAATGAGAACATTTCAAGAATTGGAAATTATAGATGGATAGCAGAAGATTTCTACCCGCTAATTTTCAACACCTGTAATTTTCTTCTAATCTTCTTCTATCCATCTATAATTTTCAATTCTTGAAATGTTCTCACTATGAGAACATAACATTCACCAATAAGGCCGTGAATATTAATTTCAAAAAGTTTTGATTTTTCAGAAATTAGGATCATTGATAACACATTCACAGATATTCTGATTTCTAAAAAAGATCACATTGGCGAGCCTGCCAAGAGCATTTAAAACAGTTGAATGAACCCACTTGTAGTTTAAAAATCATGTCTAATTTGATAATTAAATGCCGGTAAAAATGATTTCAGATTTGAAAAGAGATAGATTTTAGATTCACGTTTCAGTTTCATTTCCCAGGTTGTCAGTTTCAGATATTGGATTAAGCATAGGAGTTACAGATCGGTGTAAAGTTTTAAAATTCAATTTCCGAGTTTAGATTCAGAATCCGGTTTCCAATTTCAGAACAGTACTTCAGGTTTCTGATTACAGATTGCAGTTTTCCGACTAAGATTCGGATACCGGTCTCATAACCAAATTTTAGACTTTTATTTCAAATTCTGATTTAGGACTCCGATTTCCGGTTCTGATTTCAATTTTAGATAGCGGATTTTTTTTTTCTCAATCCAAATTCGAATTCAGATCTCAGATTTGGGTTTAAGATTGAATTTTTGCAATCATTTTTCAGATTTGTATTTGAAATTCCATTTTTTTATATTATCAGATTCAATTAGGTATTCAATTCTAGGAAAGTATTAAGACTCAAATTTAAGGTTTCAAATTCAAAATTTAGACTACGGTAATAATATCAGATTAAGATTCAGATTTTGAAATTCATATTCAGTAGTATGAGATCTAAATTCTAGTTTCCGAAAACATGATAGAATTTCACGTTTAGATTAATATTACAATACTTTCGAGGATGACGCAAATTATTTGAAAAAACGCAGCTCGACCTAGTTCGTGTCTTAAGCTTCTGCTACATAATCTTAAACCAAGTAGAAAGGAATAGTTCGGATTGTCTCGAAAATTTAAGCCCACACACACACAAATTGTTCCGCTTAGTAAGTAGTTCACATTTGTGTGTGTTTATTTCTGCTCACAGCTTAACTCAATACGCAACTAGATAGGTAGTCGTTTCATGTTTCAATTAATTTCATCAGTTTTTTTATACCACGGTTAATCGTTTTGAAGAGAACTTTCGTTTATCATGTCCAATAAGATTATTTCTTGCAATAGTTTAGTTTTAATAATGTCGGTTTTTGCTTAAAACACTGAAGCCGATATCATTTACTATAATTTTTGTTTCTTAATCGAGAGCTTGTGCTTCAGAAGTGCTTTCTCGCGATAGGTACCATTTTTCATCAAGTACGATATCTCAACCCAGATGTGTGCCTATTTGAGTTTCACAACAATGCTACACAAAATCATCAATTCAGTGGTTTAAAAAAACATTTAAAACTGACAATTCGAGTTTGAAGTATCAAATTTAAGCTTCCAATGCTGATTTATTTAACTACAAAATATGTTATTTTTTACCATGAAATCTCCCGAGATTAATTTGTTAAGAAGATGGTTGAAAACAAAACAAGATTTGATTTTACTCTACGATGTATTTTTGTGGGTAATATTTCAGTGTAAGCTTAAACGAGGATGGAAAATGCAACTTATAAGTATTTCTGAGGTTTCAATTGTTTTAACAATTTAATGTCTTTTTCATTCTTTGTGAAGCATCTACGCGATATCAGTTCAATAAGAAGTGGGACTTCAACACAAAAGTTGTCCATATCAGAAAACCACAAACCATTATGGTAAACATGCATAAATTTAGCACCAAATTTAGAAAGAAACAAATAAGATAGAAAACAATGTCTGGTAAAATTGGACACACGTTGTTGTAGAGGGAATTGAGGACTAGAGTTTTTGTTTTCCCACGGTTGGTGATTTTCCTATTCACTAGTTTAAGTAGAAGTAGGTTGGAATATCGCAATGTAGAATCGCTGTGTGCGGAAGCTAAAAAGTGTGGTAGGTACTCTTCTTCTAGGTTTATTTTTCGGTTACAGTTCTCACACGTTTAAAATAGCCCTCGTTTTTTTTCACTTTCCGCCGGTATACACAGAAAAGTCTTAAGCCAACTCTATACCGAATAATGCAGCCAATAAATGTAACAGGTTAACAATTCAGATGGAAATAAAAAGCGGCTTTGGACAACGCACGGGTCAACCAAAATCCCAAGCAAAACTTCCAAGCAATGGTCGCAAAATTACCTTAGTATTGTAATAAATTTCGCCTGCGTGATCTTTGGATCAGGTAAATCAGCTTCGAGCACCGTCGTCTTTTTTGTTATCTCGAACAGCGCTTATACTTACCACATGTGGGTCTCACGGATTTCACTGATAATGTGATTGGCACGGGTGAGTGCCTGACACGTGAAAAGAGAAATAAAAATGTTAATCTTACTCCAAAGAATGTAGAAAATCAAACGCACCTTCAACATATCGCTAGCTTCCTTGCGGCGGATCGAGATGTGGTCCGACTCATTCAGCAGCTCGTTGGCCGAGTCCGATTTGTACAGATGCGTAACGAGCTCCGACTGCAGGTTATCCTTGACAAAGTTGACCAGGAAGTGCATCACCGCCTTCGGTACCGAGTCCTGGATCGACTTGCGCACGATGTAGAAGTACGATTTGATCAGGCGCTCTGGTGGGAGAAGAAGAAAAAACAGGAGTTATCAAACATGTTAAGAAAGCATAAAAATATACTAGAAATTAGGTGGTTTAAAGCATTCATAAAACACTTGCTGTGACTGGCATAAGAAAAATCCACCGCAGTTTCGAATTAACCCTTCATTTCATGATTTTTTATTTTCCCTTAAAAATCATTGAAAACAGTGTGAAATGATGTGTAGATCAAGAAAAAAAATTAAAATAAAATACGATTTTTCACTTTTTCCATACATTAATTGTTGCAAATTTGTTACATTATGAAACGAAGGGTTAAAGCATTTCGAAATAGAAATCTTTACTGTACTTTACTATTATTTTTTTTTGTATTATCAAAAAGATTTAAATTTATCCTTTTTTTGTATCGCCATATAGATTGTTACTTTTCGAAGAATGCGCTTGCCTATTTTTGGCTGATGCTTTCGACTGGCCAGCATGAACAAAACCACTGCTTACTTCACATTTTTCAGCAATATTTCGACAGTCAAAGTTTGGATCTGTGTTGTTTTATTGTTATATATTAGGGTGGATATTTTAGCCGGTTTCCGTATGTCTATTCGAATAAGCCTAGAAGAAAAATAAACATCAACCATGCCAATACTCACCAATAACGTCACAATCCCGTTGCTCCTTATCGGTCAGCTTCCGAGACGTATGGTTGATCGGCACGTCCGGTAGCAAATTGACCGCTTTTGTGGGGCTCAACACTCCATGCGTGGGCGTGTTTGTAGCCGAACTCTCAACACTTTCCGAGGGAATCGACGAAGGAGCCATCATGCTGGGGATGGATGGCGGTAGAATATTGGACAACCAGTTACCGGGATCATTCGGGATGTGATTCATCGCAGCCAGATGATCCGCCATGGTTTGAACCGGTTCGGCTGGCGGCGGCGGTTGTTGTGCTGCAGCTCGAGACACTGCTCGGCGACTTGGTGGATTACCGGTCTGGTGCAAATGAGCCCATTGATCCTGTTCGTTTTTCATGAGGCTCGGGACCATAGCAGCGTCCTTGTGGAAATCCGGGTGCTTCGTATTGATATAGGCCAACTCGATTTGGACTAAATTTTCGACCATGTGGTTTGTGGTGGGCAGTCGGCGACGAAGCAACTGAGTTACGACGTCAACGATGCGTTCATGCAATTTGGGAAACCTGAGCATTTCCTGCTGGACTTCTGTGCCACAGTGTTGAATAATGCGTTGCATTTCTTCGTGAATAAGTTCTACGCATCTCAAGGATGGTTCCTCCAAGCGACGTATTTGTCGTTTAACAAGCAATTCGAAGCTGACTTCCGGGACGAACAAGGCTGGCCGAGGACCTGTCGCATTGCGGATGGCCGTAAGAATATCCATCTTGGTAAGGCCAGTCAATGGGTGGATAGAATCAAGAGTTTTTCCGAAGGTTTCGTGAAATATGTAGCAGATTCGAGCACCTCCACAGAGTTCTGTTGTCTCGATATTACGAGATGTTCCTTCGATTGTGGAACAATATGCCGAAGCGAATTTAGTTATGATCTGAAGCAAACACTGACTTTTGTCCGTTACATCTTCGCCATACGAATTCAGAAGAGATTGGAATTGGGAGGCCATCACGTTGACACGAGTTTTAAGATCTGGTAAGCAATCCCGAATATGGTGCATCAAAAGTCTGTTGAGAGTTTTGGCCAAATAGGGGGTGCCGTTCCTGGTAGCCAGGGTAGGATACTTTCTTTGTAAATAAGCGGCTTCATCCCGTAGCTGATCTTCAATTGCCTTCTGATCATTTATATCTTGCTGCGATCTATTCACTACGCCAATAATACCAAGTTTGACAGGAATCACGCGCCCACAAAGGATATCGATGGCATCCGTTCCTGCATCCATCAAATCCAATTTGGTTAGCACAGCCAGAGTTCGACGACCATCGGGATCGCATTCTTTGGCCATTTTAAGTGATTCACTAGTGGCCATATCAGTGTTGGCCGCAGTTACCGCTAATATAATCGAGTTAGGATTCTCAATGTACTTTATCAGTAGTTCCTTAATTTGATCCTCAATATTCTCTGGCTGATCTCCTACCGGTACTTTTGTAATACCTGGCAAATCTACCAGAGTCAGATTGACTACTTTGTTGGAATATATTTTCAAGCTAATCGGTTCCGGACAAATTCCCTTGTTGCTACCGGCCATCCGATCAGTTTCATTTTCAATTTCTCTCCGGATGTCCTCGAAATCGGAAAATATTTTGTTCTTAATGTGCAGAAATCTTCCCCACTCTTCCAACGAAACGGTACCATGCTCAGCCGAACGATGCTCTCGATCGTCTAACGGCGTATAGACCAACTGGAGGACCAACGGCCTCCGGGTCACGATTCCTGTTCCTCTGGGAAGAAATGTCCGTCCAACTAAACTTTCAATCACCGAACTCTTTCCGGAACTCTAAAATAAACGAAAAAAAAAACAACAGATAAACATAAAGCAAATCAATTAAATACAACAACGAGGTCTCCTCAGCCAATGATGTAATTGGCCTCGAAACCCATCAATAGAGAAAACATGATCCACCAAACAGTGACAAAACAAAACGAAACCAAAACATTGTTAAACTTTTTTTTCCAAATTCGACCGCGATTACATAATTTCCAAATTTGAATCATCGTTAAATTTAATAATGCTCTACCAAGCTGACCCATCATCCCCAATTACTGACCTGACTTCCAAGCACCACAATCTGAGGCAGCTGGATGGCATCCGATCCGACGGTGTTGAAAACATCCTGTAGCTTGTTGACTACCGGTATCAGTGCTTCCATGTCTTCGAACTGATGCGACTAATGCCTGAGACGAGTTCCGATCCGGATAAAAATAAATTAAAGAAAAACCAATAAAAAAAAAGAGTCAAGTAGAGCCTTTAGGGAGTTAGCAAGCAAGCAACTTACCCGAGTTTTCTCTTCTTTTTCTTCAGGGGTGCGCTCGCGGTGGCGGAGGGAGAAAAATGTCCACCCTCGAGTAACTTCCTTTTCCCGGAAAACGTTGAAGTTTTTACAATTTCACGCCCGCTTCGATTCGCGATAACAAAATTACAAAATTCGAACGCTCACAACGAAGAATGACTTTTACTAAACGCAAAGCTTTGGCACCGTTTTGCCACTTCCAGTGAGGATAATTTCAAAGGGACAAATTTTTTCACTAGCGCTGAGAAACCACGGTTGACTATAACTTCAAAAGGGCGAAAACAAAATAACTTTCACAATTTATTTAAATTAAAATATTCTTAGTAAACCATACAAAATTTGAGATAAACTCGGAAGATGTTAAACATTATAAAAAAATTGAAATCACATAAGCTTGTTTGAAAAGTTTCGAGCAAATGTTTTCACTGTTGTTGCTTTTTTGGCGTGCATTTTCGCTCGGCCGCGAAGAACAGCAACAAAAAGAGCATCAAAATTTCCAGCGAAAATTTATAGCAAAGCGTCAAAATTTCACACCACACTGAAATAAAAACTACCTTTTTATTGATTGATTTTTAGTTCAACTTTCTGCATCGAAACCGAAAAGAATTTTGAAATCTTGATTGAGCTGATAGTTTACATTCGACGATTTAGCCTATTGGTAAGGTGTCGGAGAGGTAATCAAATGAGTAGAGTTCGATTTCTGTTCGAGGTGATTTTTTTCCATTTACAATTCACGATCGATTTTTTTTATTGTTACATTATACGGCTAGTAGCATCATCCGCCAAACAAAGCACCAGAAACATAATGTATGAGCGTGTGTGAATTGTTTGTATTCTACAAACAGACCTAGATTATTTTGCTATTGCTTTGTTTGATGAATCTACGATTCACCTGACTTCATTGAGTTGAATTCGCTGCTAGATTCCCCGGCAGAAAACGCTCATCGTGCCCTGATTAATGGTGCTTATACTGCCCCAGGGGGGGGTTCTCATTATGCCCCTCAGTGGCTGGTTTTCAGCTGTTGACAAAATTTTTTAAAATGCATTTTGTAACGTTTTAATCTAGTTTTTCAAGTTTCAGTCAGTTAGGAAATAGGTGTTAACACTTGAACCGTCCACACTGGTCACTGGCTGTACAAGAAGTGAAGTTAGAAAGCAAACCGGATGTAAGACTGACTAAACAGTGTTGGCGTCATAGAATGAATAATTCGTTAAGCTACGTGGGTTAGGGTTACTATATGTATTTATTACAAAGTAAGAGTAAAACTGAACATACTCCCCCCGCCGAAAGAGTTATTCAATAGGTAGTGGACAAAGTTTGGCAACGGATCTTTTAATTTCTCCCTTAATTGTTTTTAAAGTGACCACTCTCACTCTCCCATCCGGTCCCGGATGTGTGGCTTTAACTCGACCTGTAATCCAAACGCATGGAGGAAGATTGTCCTCTTTTACCAAACACAATTTTCCGATAAGGAGGTCGGGTTTAACCTTCGATAATTTTTTCGCACGTTGTTGTAAATTATTCAAATATTCTTTTTGCCATCTTTTCCAGAACAGATGTACATTCTTCTGCACTTGTTCGAACCGGCAAAGGGTTTTCTTTGAGCTGGACACGTCCACGTCATCCGGTAATGCAGTGATTGGTTCACCTATTAGAAAATGACCCGGGGTTAACGGAATTGGATCATCATGATGTGTTGACATAGGTGATATAGGCCGGGAGTTCAAGCATCCTTCAATTTGTTTAAACAACGTTAGCAATTCTTCATATGTAGGTATCGTTGATCCAAGTATTCGGCGCATATGAGATTTGACACTTTTGATACCCGCTTCCCATATACCTCCAAATGAAGGCGATCTCGGTGGAATAAATTTCCAATTGATACCTTCCATTGTACAGAATTTTTGAACTTCTGGCTCTACTTGGTTTTTAAAATTGTTAGTTAACTGCTTCAGTTCATTTTTAGAACCCGTGAAGTTGGTAGCGTTGTCACAATATATAACCGCACTTCTACCTCGTACCCCCGAAAATCTTCTTAAGGCAGCTATAAAAGCAGAACTGGTTAAGCTGCTCACCAACTCCAGGTGAATCGCTCTAGTACGTAGACAAACAAACAAGGCTACATACACTTTGAGTGTTTTTTGAGTTCTAACGAAGTTTTCTTTGGCCGTAAACGGTCCACCAAAATCAACACCGCATTCTTTAAAAGGTCTTCCAGGGTTCAAACGTACTTCTGGGATTTCTCCCATTATTTGCGAAACCGATTTTGGGTTTTGACGAAAGCAAGAGACACATTGGTGAACTATTTTTCGTATAAGGCTTCTTCCTTTAGGGATCCAGTACTTTAACCTTAACGAATAGAGAAGCGATTGAACACCCACATGAAGATTAACAATGTGGTAGTTACGAATTATTATAAGCGCCAGATTTGATTTGGTAGGTAAAATTATCGGATGCTGTTGATCGTATGAAACGCCAGCTGCTTGAATGCGACCTCCTACGCGCATCAATCCATCGCTGCCAATAAAGGGATTAAGAGTAAGTAAAGGGCTGCTACTTATAATAGGCTTGTTCGTAGTAAGACATGACAATTCCTCTCCGTAGTATCTCCATTGTGTTAAGAAAATAATCTTTCGGTGAGCACCTCGAATCTAAAATTTAAAATTACTATCATGGTCCGTTACAATTTGTTTCTTATTACTAACCTCTTCAAGAGATAGCTGACCGTTGATACGCTCGGCTTTTTTCGGTTGACAATTATGAACGAATCTCAGGCAGTAAGCTATTATTCTTTGAAGCTTGCTTACACTTGAAGTGTTTTCAATAACTTCAAGATGTGCATCAGCATTTTTTGTTTCCATTTCCTCAGTTGTTACCATGCTTACCACAGTTTCCGTGCATTCCGGTTGCCAAAGTCCGTTATGTTCTGTTAGAAAGGATGGACCGTGCCACCAATTGGTGCAAGTAAGAAGTTTCCGTGCCGATGTTCCTCTCGATATTAAATCCGCCGGATTATCTTTGGAACGCACATGGTGCCAGGATTTCATTTCCGTCTTTTCATGAATTACCTTAACTCGATTACTTATAAAGGCAGGTCTTATTTTGTTCGGGCTACGTATCCATTCAAGGGTTACCATGGAATCAGATCAATAATGAACTCCATCGATAGGAATTGACAAGGATTCGATGACCTTAGTCGTAAGCTCCACCATCAGGGAAGCTGCTCTCAATTCCATTCTAGGAATAGTCATATCATCTAAATTTCCACTTTCCCTTGTAGGTGTAACACGCGATTTTGCACAGAGCAAACTTACGCTGACTTTATCGTCTCCATTCACAGTACGAATGTAAACGGCAGCCCCGTAAGCACGTTTTGCAGCATCAGAAAACCCGTGAATTTCAACAATTTTACCTTGAGAGCGAACGTGTCTAGGAAACTCAATGCGCTCTAATTCTTTCAATTGGTTGCAAAAACGTTTCCATTCGCTAATTATGTGTACTGGTAGTTCATCGTCCCAATTAATTTTAACTGACCATATATCCTGCATTATTATCTTTCCCAGGATAACGATTGGACTGACGATTCCAAGAGGATCAAAGATTTTTTGAACCTCCGAGAGAATGTTGCGTTTTGTTGTACCGGCCTGCTGATCGATTTGGGTACCAAAACTAATGGAATCGCTGCCTGTGTTCCAAAGAATGCCTAATATTTTGGAAACTTCGTCTTCCCCGCTGTTTGAGACAATTGATTTCTCATTGGATTTCCATTTATGTAACTCAAATCCGGCACTCGTGAGGATAACTTCCAACTCTTGTTTAAGCCTCAACAATTTAACTTTGTCCTCATGACCAGTTACAACGTCATCCATATAAAAATCGTTCAATACAATTTTGCCTGCTTCCGGGTACCTCTGTTGAAACTCAATACCCAACTGGTGCAGACATCGAGCAGCGATGAAAGAAGCTGAACATGTTCCATATGTAACGGTGTTGAGCCGATATGTCTGAACTGCTTCCTCTGTAGAGAAACGCCATAAAATTAATTGAAAGTTGCGATCATCACTGTGCACCATTATTTGCCGAAACATCTTCTGAATGTCACCAGTGAGAACATATTTATGGCACCGAAACCTGAGCAATATATCAAAAATGTCTTTCTGTATCGTGGGTCCAGTAAGCAGAACGTCGTTGAGGGACAATCCACTAGATGTTGAGGCAGATCCATTGAACACTGTCCTCAATTTAGTGGAAGAGCTATCGGGTCTCAAAACTGGGTGATGAGGAAAATAAAAATGAGGTTGATCGAGGTTCAGATCATTGTTCGGAACCATTTCCATGTGACCCATTTCCAGGTAGTTGTACATAAATTCGTTGTATTGTTTGTGCAAGACTGGGTCTTTTTCAAAACGAAGTTCCAATTTAAGAAATCTATTCAACGCTAAGTTCCTGGACTCTCCTAACTGATTATAGTTGTCCTTAAGTGGAAGCCTTATGATGAATCTGCCTGTGTGGTCTCTGGTAGTAGTTTCTTGAAACAGTAGCTCCGATTTATTTTCTTCTTCACTCCATGTTCGTGATAGATAATTTTGCGTGCTCTCGTTAATGAATTGATTAATCTTGTTAGTTTCATTCATTTTCGTCACAGATCCACCCACAATCCATCCAAACTGGGTGTTTTGTAAGTGTGGTAAATGGGGGCTAATTTGATGACTTCCACTTTTCAAAATTTCCATTAACACTGTGACTCCTAACAACATGTCGACTGGTCTGGAAAGATGAAACTCCGGGTCTGCTAATGTTACATCAGGGATAAGCCAGTTATCAACATTGATATCAGTATTGGGCACTGGATCCGCTATGCAATCCGTAACTAGCATTGTAACAGTTCGTTGAAACACAGACGTTCTAGCTTTCACCTGTACCGTTACTTTCTCTCTGATTGTCTTGGTTAGGTTTCCAAAGCCTCTAACGTTGATACTAATAGATTGAGTGAGTAAACCGGCTCGTTTTACGAACGACTGTGTAACGAAGTTAGACTGAGATCCAGAATCCAGTAACACTCGACATGCCAAAAACCTTCTTTTTGATCGTACGAGAACCGACGCAGTTGGTATGAGGCAGAGGGCTGATTCAGAACACATGTTTCTCTTTTCTAAAATTTTTTATTCAAACAATTTAATGAAACATTTCTCTCTAATGTAAACAATTGTAATTTACTCACGTTTGATATTTGAATTTCCATTCGAATGACGGGTAGTATCCCGGTGCAATGATGTGTGATGCCGTCCTTTGCACTTTCTGCATAAGCCTCCTCGGCATTTTTCTGCTGTGTGATTAGATGAAAGACAATTGAAGCATAATCCGACTCGTTTGACTAACCGAAACTTTTCTTCAACAGATTTGGTCCTGTACTTGTCAAAGACACCCACAAAATGGTAACCACTACATGCTGCACATTTGTTGTCCTGTGCCGATTTGACTACAAACGATCTTGTTTCCGGTTTTACGCGTTTCGGAGGAACATTCGAATGGTCAACGGTTGTCTTACGTTTGATTGGCATAGCATCAATCACTTGACAACGATCCAAAACGAAATTCTCAAGCTGTTCATATGTGGGTGGTGCAATGCCAGATGCAGCCGTTTCCCATTGTCGTCGTGTGGCTGAGTCTAGTTTGTTCGCTACCAAATGTATCAACATGGCATCCCACGTATGTACCGGTTGGGCTAAAGTTTCCAAACAGCGTAAATGTTTTCTGGCTCTATCGAAGAGCTCTCGGAGCCCAGACGCTGATTCAATATCCATGGGTTTCAGTTCGAATAATTCCCTGATATGTTGCTGTACTAATAGCTTCGGATTATTGTATCTACGGAACAGAAGGTCATAAGCTATTTGATAATTGCCTTCGGTAGTTGGTAGGGAATCGACTATTCCCAAGGCTGGCCCTCTGAGTGATACTTTTAAGTATTCAAATTTTTGAATAGTGGGCAACGTTCTATTGTGGATAAGCGAATTAAATTTATCCACCCATTCCAACCACTGGTCATTCGCTCCTGAAAATGTTGGCAAGTCGATTGTTGGTAATCTTACCGAATCCCGTTGGACTGAACTCGGTGCGGTTGCTTTCTGCATCGTAATAATTTTTTCGAGAGCTGCCAATCCGGCTATGTATTTCAATTCAATGCTATCTCTCGATGCCATCTCATCAGGAACAGACTGCTCCAAAGAACTTTGCAGGGCATCAAAAGTTCTATAGCATTGCTTCAGCATGTCGCGCCTTGTTTCTAGCATAACCACATCATTCTGGAATGTGTTGATGCTATCAATTATCTGAATGATCCTGTTCCCAGAATGATTACGCTTGACGATGAGCTTATTTATTTCAGGTGGGAGCACCTCTACCAAATCATCATCGACCATTTCCGCAAATATGTCCTCTCCATGTTCCTCAGAAGTCACCTGTGGCTCAGTATTGTCGGACATGACTGGAAATTATTCAAGAAAACATTAGCTTGTTTCGAAGAAAAAACGTAAATTATTCTTTCTTGCTCTGACGATCAATGATGAGAGATTCTGAACGGACGTGGCCATGCGGGTCGTCGGTTGCTAGGTAACGGAAATGCTTACTACGATTATGTCATGAATTTATTTTTCGTTCAAATTTAGCCGAGCAAGGCAATTCGTTAAGATGAATTTACGATGTGGTTAATTCATCTTCATTTCATTCCGCTTCGCCCAATGTAGGGCCAGTTGACGCCATATTGATGTAAATTGATTTCTTTTTGGTATCTATGAAAATTCATTCCCCCTTGCTCCGAAACGGCCATCTAACGCCATGTTGGAAAATGTGATTGTACATTGCAAAGCATTCCGAGCCGACCCAATATCAGCTTTGGTATTCGGATTTGAAAACCGTTCAACTTTAACCGACCCAATGTCGAGTTGTTTGCGGTTTATTACACTTTGACCCAATATCAAAGGTATTAATCTTCGACCCAATATCAAAGATTTGATTCTTTGACCCAATATCAAAGATTTGATTCTTTGACCCAATATCAAAGAGTTAAGGCAAAGTGTTTTATTCTTTGACCCAATGTCAAAGTTAACAGTAGTATTGAACCACAATATCCAGTTCTATTTCCATCATTGACCTAAAAGCTAATTGGAAAAAAAAAATAAATGTTAAAAATTTACCGAAAAATTGTATCCGATTCGAAGGACCACTTTCTATGTTAACACTTGAACCGTCCACACTGGTCACTGGCTGTACAAGAAGTGAAGTTAGAAAGCAAACCGGATGTAAGACTGACTAAACAGTGTTGGCGTCATAGAATGAATAATTCGTTAAGCTACGTGGGTTAGGGTTACTATATGTATTTATTACAAAGTAAGAGTAAAACTGAACAATAGGCTTTTCAAGTGTCTGAACACGAAACAATAATGTAACCTCCATATTATAGCTATTTTCTATGGTTAAATAAGCGTTTTCCTTAAGGTGGCCATATATGCCCTTATCTCCCCTATGCTTCAGAAAAGGTATGGCAATAATTGGAAAATTTATGAAATTATTCAAAACTACTGTGTTTTAAAGAGAACTGAAAAGCAGCCAAATTAACGAACAAAATTGTTGGGGAGGTCGAAGGGGTGAATGAAACACAAATTTTAATAGCTGATGCTTCAAACTAAAACATATAAAGAAAGTTAGTTTAATTCTAATTTTAAACCTGCAGTTTACCGTACATTATTGGTGTTCCAGTGTTTCTAAACTACGACCCTTTTCCAACTCACGATTGTAGGCAGACAGAAACTTTAAACTGTAGTTTTGGCTACTCAGTCGCTTTTAGTATCTTCTGTAGTACAATATTCGAAGGAGTGGCTAATCCTTATGCCGCTGCCATGCGCAATCCCCCCAAAGTTACTTGGGTTGTGGACCCCTTATCTTCCGTGCCAATTACAACAATTGCCTCAAGTTTACTGCCAACGGGGCAAGAAGTACAAGGTTCGCTCCCTCCATATACAATTTCTCCACCGTTGCAAAATAACTGGGCGTTACCTGTTGAGCCACAGAAAGTTCCGACACAGACAAGGTTGAATAATCAAGGTCCACTTCCCCATTCACCGGTGATAACAAGGGAAGATTTTACCGGTCCGTCAAATAAACAACTGGCAGCACGTCAAGTAATACAACGAGAGCTTCCCAATTTCTCGGGACATCCGCAGGATTGGCCCTTATTTTATTGGTCTTTCAAGAACAGCTCCGACTCATGTGGATTTACACATGAGGAAAATTTAGCAAGACTTCAACGCTGCCTGAAAGGTCAGGCCTTGGACGCGGTCAAGAGTAAACTACAATTCCCAGCAGCAGTTCCCGAAATTATACAAACTCTAAAAATGCTTTTTGGGCAACCGGAGATTTTGCTGTACACAATGCTACAACAACTTCGCGCTTTACCGCCACCCAAACATGAAAACTTACAATCGATTATAACATTTGGCCTGGCGGTGAAAAATGCGGTAGATTACTTGACAACTGCTCAATTGAGAGAACATTTATTTGATTCAACGTTGCTGATAGAACTCGTTGAAAAACTCCCAACACAGCTGCAAATAGAATGGTCACGTTTCAAGCGACAGAATACGGTGGTCAACCTAGAAACCTTCAGCACCTTTATGACTGAACTAGTTGTCGTCACAGCGGACGTGGTTCTACCGAAAAAAGCTGCTCTTAACTCCGAAAAATCTGGAAAATCTGTTCGTGAGAAACAAAGAATTAATGTACATGTGGAAGATCGAGAATCCGAGGATGTGTCAGACTCCAGACCAGCAATAAACAAGCTTTGCGTTTATTGTTCCAATCCTAATCACGAGGTGGCAAACTGCAGTCAATTTAAAGCTCTCGATCTGAATGGGAGGTTTACAGTTGTCAAGCAGAAGGGAATGTGCAGAATTTGTCTCATACCCCACAGAAGATGGCCTTGTCGTTCTACCAGAGAGTGTGGCATTGAGGGTTGTAGAGTACGACACCATAGTTTACTGCACCCAGGAACCCCTAGTAGCCCCAGTAATCCTAATGCCCCAGAAACCCAGGTTCAAAGAGAAACTGCATATCACAACCATCATTCTATAACTTCGTGTGCTCTCTTCCGATATCTGCCGGTTGAGATACACTATGGTGAGGAGAAAATAGAAACATACGCCTTCCTGGACGATGGATCGTCAGCCACCATGATTGAATCTTGGATTCCTGATAAACTTGGTGTCACCGGGAAAGTAGATCCGCTTTGGTTATCGTGGACTGGAGATATATCTCGCGAAGAAAAGAAGTCGGAGCGAATTTCCTTGTGGATTTCCGCCCAGGGATCAGACAAAATGTTTAAAATGGACAACGTGAGGACAGTACCAGAATTGAAACTTCCGGAACAATCGTTCGATTATCAAACCGTACAGAAATCGTATTCTCATCTCAAAGGACTTCCTTTGCGCAGCTATTCCAGTGCTTCTCCTGGGATTATTGTTGGAATTGATCAAGTTCGACTGTTGGCACCCTTGGCCACCAGAGAAGGTCGTAACAACGAGTTAGTCGCTGTAAAAACTCGTTTGGGCTGGAGCGTTTATGGCAAACAGTTGAGTACCCCGGACCAGGTAGAGCGTCTGCATGTTCATATTGACCAGCATACATCGAACCAAGAACTGCACGGAATGATTGGTCAGTTTTTCGGGATAGAAGAATCTCTGATTGTAAAACGATCGGATAATAGCGTAGAAAATGGGGCTTTGAAAACGCTGAAGGAAACAACGAGGCGCATAGGCAACCGGTTTGAAACAGGTTTATTGTGGAAATACCAATATCGTAGTTTTCCCAATTCCTTTGCTACTGCAGTACGCAGAGAAATAAGTTTGCATAAAAAAATGGAGAAGGATCCCCAGTTATATAAAATTGTAAAAGATCAAATTAAAAACTATCTGGACCAAGGATATGCCCATAAAATAACCAACCAAGAACTGACTGAAACTCGCCCCGATCAGGTTTGGTATTTACCGCTTGGTGTAGTGCGTAACCCCAAAAAACCGGAAAAGATTCGTTTAGTATGGGACGCAGCTGCGGCAACACTGTTCTAAGATGTCACAGGATCTCACTTCTCATCAACTACTGATCAGTCACAGTGGGCTCCACAACAAAAATGTTGTAGTCGATTAAGAAGCTTTTCGATTATCATAGTCAATCCCCTTCTGGGAACACAGTCGATAAGAGAGCAAAGACTTCGCTGGCGAACTCTGTATTAAAAACTGAATAAAAATGATCAGTCTCTTGAATCTTGACTGCCAACAGAACCAGACGTGCGTTTGTTATTTCTGTAGAAACCCCTTTAAAATATTTGAATCCCTAGTTTGTGTTAAGTTTAGATTATTTATAAAAAATATCGGACACTTCAAATGGCGACGAGGAGGATTTTAATTTGTTGGAGCAGGAGCAAGTGGAACGGTATATGTTCAAATATTAAGTTGCGATTTTTTTTTTGAACAGCCGTAAGTATGTGTGGTTGTGATAAGAAGTTTTAGAAGAGTTGCTGCTATTGCTGGCAAACGCCGTTTTAATAGAAGTTTCTCTTTTTCACTTCGCACAGCGTCATTTTTATACTTGTATTATTTTTTGAGCACATACATTGTGATTTTTCTTTTTTCACTACGATGAATTTTGTTTTATGAAAAGTTGTGCAATTTTCAAGTCCATTTTTTTCTCCATGTTTTTAGTCTGCTGCATTTTCTTTATATTCTTTTATTTCATTTTTTGTCAGCAGTATTTCAAGTGATGAGTTCCGCAAATAGCTTTTGTTTCGCCAAATCTCCTGGTAGCACGGTCATTGAGCGACACGGCGCGGCACTCATAGATGATCATCATTACACGGAAAAATTGAGTTATTCATTAAATGTGTTGAGAATACACATTCATTGAGACTAATCGATTGATGCTCAAAATTTGTATATCCCCAATTCAATTTTGAGTAGATTTGAGTTGGAAATATACAAATGTGAAGTAAAACTCGATTACGCAGCTCTGTATAAAAAGTTTGCTGTTGTTGGAATTTTATTAGAAGGGATGGCGCAGCGAAAAAAGGAAACTAATTTGAAATTTATTACGCTGCCTGTCCGTTACAATTAATTATTAGTTCAGGTGGAGGAAAAATGTAATCTTTTTGACGGTGGTGAAGAAACTATAAAAAAGTTTTAACTAAAAAAGCCTGTAAATTTATGAATTTTCGTTTGCAGAATTTATCGGTTATGTCCGTTTGTGCTTCGGGAATTGGCAGGTAAGTATTGAGAATTTCTGTTTACTTCAAAATGCTAAAAAAAAATTCTTCTGTAGAACGGTGAACGAAAATTCCCAGAACAGGAATAGACTTCCCGGTTAGTAATCGAAATCCATGGAAGCAAGTTGGACCGAATATAGAGAGGCAAATAGGATCAGCCGCTGTCGAAATACTGGCTCCCGAAATCCCGATGCAAATCATCCGAAGATCCTTAAGAGAACAAAGGAAGTGAACGTAAAAATAATGGAACAAACTCGAAATTTGTTGGAGAACTCTGACCCGGAAACGATGAGGGTGTCATTCACCACAGAGGAGAGGCAGGAAAAACTTCACACCCATGAGCCGATCAGGTAAAGTTAAAGAATGAAAAAAATCCGACGGAAACTTGATTACTTATTTTTTTCTTTAGCAGTTGGAAAATGGCATATACGATTAGTTTATGTTGAAAGGCAAACTAGATAAGATCAAAAAGACTTTCAGAACATCCGGACCCCGACGGAACCCATTTCTTCTCTGGGTAATCAGGAATCAGGCTTACCCGAGTGGATTACGTTTGAAACGAAAATATTCCTACGAAAAGTATCGCAAAGCAGCATCATTTTTTAATATGCGCCAATTAGGGCTTGGCAGGCACGTATTTGTAATTCAATTCTGATGAACAAATTATAACTGTTGTTATTTTTTTAGTGGCCCTACTGCATTCGATAACGAAACCTGGGTGTGCTGAGTGTTCAGCTTCGAGAACGGCTCGGGAGAAATATTCTCTATCAGATGCTCTGGAAACTGTCCGAGGTGGCGGTTGTGAGGAAGCCCTTTCCTCGCGGATGCAATGTGGCCACATCCGGGGTGGTATGGAATGCGGAGCTGGTTATATGTGCGTTTGTCCCATTCCGCCTTTTTTCCATGAGAATCGTCAGCGATCGAACGAGATTAAATTAAATTTGAAAAAAATGGAGTTTAAACTATACCACTGACCATACTGACTGGACACTCGATTTCGTTTTCTGGATAATTTTTCCAACAGTACGCAATGTCGATTCCAGAGTGCGTGTCGATCGATTTGAAGAAATGCTATCCCAGATAGGAAATGTCACCCAACTTTAAAAATAAAACACGCAATTTCTATGATAAAATCGGGCTAAACAGGACCATTTTTCCTACAGGGCATTTTTTGTCAAATTTTTCCGGTTCGCCACCTGCCGTCGGTATTGCGAACCTGCAAAATCTGACAACAAAAAATTAGACAGAAAATGGTTGAATTTTTGTTTTAAGTGTCATGTCAGTGTGGTCAGTGACTATACTGTATATGCTACATACTGAAGAACTTGTACGAAATAAAGAAATAATTTTCGAAAAGAGATTTTTTTTTCAAGAAATTCCTTTAACTTTACTTTTGCAGAAAAATGCATGGGCATCCCCATGTCAAAATATACAGAATTGACTAACAGGCTGAAAGCTTTCGAATGTATAAAAGCTTTTTGCTCACGCTCTGCGTAAAGCACCCAAACTTAAAACTAAGTGGAGACAGTTTTCTTGAAACTGTATGAATTTTTATACAGATTAGTGTAACTTTCGTTACCGTGTACGCACTCAACTTCTAAACAAACGTCACTGATTGAATTGAAGCGTGGTGAGTTTCTGAAGATGTAGCGGTGGTAAGCTTGGCGCGCATTAAGCCTAGTCCACACTAGGCAACTTGGACTGCAATTTTGGTTGCTGAGACTTGTTTTTGTTTACATTTGCATCTCGTCTCGTCTCAAGTCTCCTGACAAGTATGGGAGACCTTCAGCAACCAAGATGTAAACATAAACAAGTCTCAGCAACCGAAATCGCAGTCCATGTTGCCTAGTGTGGACTAGGCTTTATTCTTTCGGTTTTGTTTTGGAAATGCGAGCAATTTTTACATCAAAAAGTGATAACTGTGTGATTTTCTCGAAAAAAAAGAAAGGAATTAAGCCCACGTTTTGGAATCCTGAATAAGTTTAGCCGATGAGTCGTCATTGTGACCTGGAAATGCCGGAAATGCTTTTATTGCTGTTTTGCATGCAGGTTATTTGTTGTTGTTTTGGAGATGGATTTTTTTTTCGCTTTTGTTGCTCAGGTATGTGATGTTGTTTTTTTCGGCTAATGAGGTTTTGCAGTTACACATTTTTGTTTAAATATCTTTGATGATTTTATGCCTCATTTTCTCGATCAGTTATAAATTTTTGAATTCGTGTTTCTGCTTTAAATTTCTAAAGATATTTAAAAACAAAACATATTTGACGATGTGTCTGAATCCGTGTATTTCTTGTGATTATATTTTAAATTCCATGTTTAAAAAGGAAAAACACCAAAGGTTGAATCGGTTTGTTGTTTTGAAGTTTGATTTAAGCAATTTGACTTTTGTTTTATGTCAGTAGCTTTAAGGAAATAATGGATTTTCAGATGCCATACCTTCAGTTGAAACGGCTGTTTAGCTAATTTGAAAAATGATTGAGAATCTGATAGTAAAACAAATTTTGTGTTTCACTAAATGTGTTGATTTAGTTACAATTATGGATTTAAATTTAATTTGTCTTGTTTTCCATCAACTTTAAACTTCTGCAGACTGATCAGAATTATGATCTTAAGCGTTTTTTTTTTCACTAAGCGCAGGTGGAGCACAGATAAACGTGTGAAAACTGATGAAATAAAACTTCATACTTTCATTTTAAACCAAAACTATTTTGATCATCTACACCCACAACTAAGCATCTATTTTCTCACATAATATGGTGAATTTTTAATTTAAAAGTTCAGCCTTAAATACATTAATGGTCTGTTATAAATGTACTAACAGTGGATAATAAAAAAGTGTAATTTTATGAAGCAATGTGTTTATTTTTTTTTTTTAAAGTTTTACTAATTCTTTGAGACAGATTCTTTTTGACTGCATGTCAGTTGAAGCACAGAGAACAGACGTACAAGCTCGAACAAAAAATCTTTAAAAAATTGTGTAAAATTTCAAATGCTGACACCCAAAAAACACGTTGAAAATTGACTTGAAACAGTGTCATCTATTGCGCCGTTCAAAAGTTACAAATCAAATTTTCACAGTTCTCTTTGGTGTATTTGGAGACATCTGGTGACTAAGCTAAAAAGGAAAAATTGGTTAAAATGTTCGTTGGAAATTTTACACAAGTTTCGTGAAATAGCTTGTACGTCTGTTCTCTGTGGTTGAAGGTCCTTTTGGTATGATCTCTCTGGTAAATAGGACGGTTTCCCATTTTTCCTTAGAAGAGATTTTTTGTGTTGAAACAAACCCACGATTTGTTCCAGGTCGTTTGCGATTTTGTACCAATCATTTGTTCCATATCATAATCGCCGGAAGTTATTAGATGATGGAGAGACAGAATTTGTTTCCGGAAGTTTCCACGACTGCAGCTATTCTACGGCCGATACCTTCATCATTTCGAAGGAGGATGGTGTTAAGTGTAAACTTTAATAGGTAATAGAAGAGAAGAATTCAGATATTTCGATTGATAATTGTTTGTAAACCTTTTGAAAGGATTCGCTACCGTGGAATAGATATTTCAACAAAATATTTGCATATATGTATTTTGAATACGATCGATAAAAGTAAATAGGATTATCAAACTAGATTTTCTTTTCAATAAGTAATTTTTCCTAGGGATTGCTGTGTTTTTACTAAAGGATGGAGGAGTTGTTGTAGTCGATTAAGAAGCTTTTCGATTATCATAGTCAATCCCCTTCTGGGAACACAGTCGATAAGAGAGCAAAGACTTCGCTGGCGAACTCTGTATTAAAAACTGAATAAAAATGATCAGTCTCTTGAATCTTGACTGCCAACAGAACCAGACGTGCGTTTGTTATTTCTGTAGAAACCCCTTTAAAATATTTGAATCCCTAGTTTGTGTTAAGTTTAGATTATTTATAAAAAATATCGGACACTTCACAAAAGTGAACTGATGCATTTTTATTTCATAAAAACCTTTTCGATTGTTTCAGTAATCAAAAGTAATTTTGAAATTTGTTTTGCCAATTTTTAATCAAGAACAAAAAAAATGGCTATTTTGTAAAAGTTATTCATAACGCGTCCTATCGACACTGCTTTCAATAAGTTTTTCAAAAGAAACAAATCGCAAAAGCTCGTTACTTCTTGATCGATAAATACGTGAGACCAACCATGTAAACGAAAATCAGCGTAAAGAATACAATACAGCCCACCTGAACGAAAGCGAAATATTTCCTAAGGTAGAGTAACGCAGTAGTTGTATTTTTAAAATATCTTTTATGTTTATCTTCTATTTGATTGGTTAAAACAAAACTAACCTAGTTAACTAATAAATCGATTTGTTCAAAAATTGGACCCTATAATTATTTTTTTTTATTTTTCATTTTTCCTAATAGGAA
Source organism: Uranotaenia lowii (assembly GCF_029784155.1). Lineage (NCBI taxonomy): Eukaryota > Metazoa > Arthropoda > Insecta > Diptera > Culicidae > Uranotaenia > Uranotaenia lowii. Next base: position 186,183,883 of record NC_073692.1, on the reverse strand, counting down.
AAATCATATGACAACGAAAACATTATTTGTAAGATTGATAGCTTCCCAGTACAGTTTCTTATTGATTCGGGATCAGCAATCAACACAGTAACTGAAAATGTATGGTCGTTGCTGTTGAAAAATAATGTGAAGATTTTTAAGAAAAGAATTGGGGGTGAAAGGCAATTTCTTGCATACGCTAGTCAGCAGCCTTTGAAAGTGCTAGGTGGCTTTGAAGCTTGGGTCACCGTAAACGAAAATAAACCCAAAATTTATTCGGAATTCTTCGTTATTCAAGGAGCACAAAAATCGTTACTTAGCAAGCGAACGGCAGAGGATTTGAAAATTTAAAAAATAGGGCTAAATGTTCAAAATGTTGAAGTAAAGTTGGCAAGCTTTCCTAAGTTCCCTAACATTCAGGTCAAACTGTCAGTCGATCCCAAAATTCCTCCTCGAAAAATATCTTATCTGCGGATACCTGTTGCACTAGAACAGCTAGTAGATAAGAAGATACAAGAAATGTTAGAACAGGATGTGATCGAGCCAGCTATAAGACCCCCTGAATGGATTTCTCCGATGGTCATTGTACCGAAAGCCAAAGGAGATATAAGACTATGCGTAAACATGAAATATCCAAATGAGGTAATACAACGTGAGCACTACCCCCTTCCAAAAATAGACACCTTTTTAAATAAGCTAAGGGGCGCTAAGTTTTTCTCCAAGCTAGATATAACTTCCGCCTACCACCATGTGGAGCTACATCCGGATTCAAGAGCAATAACGACGTTTATGTCAAATAGGGGACTAATGAGATATAAAAGGCTCATGTTCGGCATCAACTGTGCGCCTGAAATTTTCCAGCGAATCATGACGGAGATGCTTTCGGGTATAGAAGGCCCAAGTAACCATTAAGCCGTTAAAATTGGCCCTACTTCAGCTTTATAGTCGAATATAGAACATGCTTACAAAGCCTCATAAGCTCTATATTCGACTTAAGGGCTGTCCAAAAGCCGATTTTGGCGTGTATTTCGGCCAATATACGGCCTGTGAGGAAATGTCAAAATACTAATCCAGTGGGTACAACCCACTAGAAGAAAAATAGGAAAAAATATCATTTGTTCACATTCGTCTTTTTCCGGAGGTATTCCTCTATCTCTCTTCTCCTCACAACTTTCATTACCTTTGATTTTTTTTTGTGTAGAAACTGGAATCGAACTCATAACTTTTCCCACTCTGCATTTAATCGGCCACTTTACTTGATAGCCTATCCTATCAACGCAGGAATGTTTGGAAATTTGGCCCATTTAAATGAAGCAATAAGAAACTAGACTGATTCTTTTACTGTTGTTCTGATTTTTATTTAATCAAATCCATGAATTGAAGAAGTCACTCGGAATATTTCTCTAAAAAAAAGCATTCTGAATCATTCACTTCACATAATTCGCTGTTGTTCGTCTAAAAACAGCAGCTTGGGTGGCAAATTGGCTGATATTCCTGCCTTTTAAGACAGAAAGTTTGTCGGCTGAACAACTGGTTCCAGTAGTTTCATTCCGACAAACTCTTATCTTTTCTGCAGCTGCGGCCGGTCATCGAATAATGTTTCCTAGCATCTGATCCTCCTCTATGGAGAATACCAACAGCATTCCATTTTCCTATCGAGCGCTTCGATGACCTGTGGAGTCAATTACAAAAATAATTATGGTCGGTTGTTATTGAAATCAACGTAATACTTACATTATTTTTCTCCTAAGCCAAAAGATGAAAAATAAATAAATTCACAGCTCTTCTTTTTATAAAATCTAGTTGATTTTCTTTTTTGTTTCTCTCTTCGTAATGACAGCTATCATACAGGGCTTGAAAGCTCTGAGGAACGGCTTTTAATGCCAATATACAGCCTATTTCAGGGCTTCAATCTTACAGTGCCTATTAGCATTTGAAAACAATATTTACGGCTTATAGGCACTGAAGTGCTTTTATAGGGCTGTAAAGCGGCTTAAAACAGTGCTAAATGGTTACCTGGGGAGTGATCATCGTATACATTGACGACATAATAGTTTCGGGAAAAACACTAGATGAACATAATTCTCGCTTGCAAGAAGTTCTTCATGTTTTAGGAGAAAACAACGCTAAATTGAACAAAGAAAAATGTTTGTTCGGAACGGATCAGCTAGAAATTTTGGGTTTTAAGGTTAGTGCCAGTGGTATCAGCCCTTCAGAAGAAAAAATATCAGCTATAAAAAACTTCAGAGTTCCAAAAACGAAAGAAGAAGTGCGGAGCTTTTTGGGTTTGATCAATTTTGTGGGACATTTCATCCCCAATATGTCCACGAGAACCGAAGGTTTACGAAAATTTGTGCGAGGAGAAGTCGAGGTTTTTGGGGAAGATCAGTTGATAGCGTTTAACGATTTGAGACTAGAACTATCAAACACCGTCCGTCAGCTTGGATTCTTCGATCCAGAAGATTCAATTGAGCTTTTTGAGGATGCTTCGCCAGTTGGGCTTGGAGCGGTTCTCACGCAAAGAAATAAGCAAAACGTTCCCAGGATCATAAGTTTCGCTTCCAAGGGTCTGACTAAAGCTGAAAGGGTGTACCCGCAAACGCAGCGTGAGGCCCTCGCAGTTGTCTGGGCGGTGGAGAAGTTTTATCACTTCTTATTCGGCACGGTTTTTACCATTTTTACTGACCACAAAACGCTAGAATATATTTTTGGCGGAAAACATCAACAGGGAAAAAGGGCTTGTTCTCGTGCAGAGGGCTGGGCTTTTCTATTGCAGCCCTACAACTTCAAGATAAAGCATATTCCGGGGCCAACGAACATTTCTGATATCCTCTCGCGGCTTTGTGCTGAATCACAAACACCATTCGACGAGCCATCCGAACATTTTCTTTGTGCCATAGGTGAGGGGATGACTGCTATATCGTTGGCTGAAATAAAAAAGGAAACATACACTGTGCGAGGTGATGAAAGCGATTGAATCACAAGACTGGCATCCGAAACTCGTTCGGTATTCAGCGTTTGCTAAAGAGCTTGGCATTATCGATGGAATCCTCGTTAGAAACGATCGCATAGTTCTTCCCTTAGCCCTAAGACTAAAAGCGTTAGACATTGCACACCGTGGCCACCCCGGGATAGTCACTATGCGTAGAATTCTTAGGGAGAAGCTTTGGTGGCCGTACATGGATCATGACGTTGTGGATCGTATTCAAAAATGTATTGGGTGTGCTGCAGTCAGAATAGATGGACCTCCTGAGCCTATGCTTCGCAAGAGTTTGCCTGATAGAGCGTGGCAAGAAGTAGCAATAGATTTTTTTTCAGCGAAAGAATTTTCTACATTTTTAGTACTAGTTGACTATTACAGTCGTTTTTTGAAAGTCGTAGTCGTAGTCGTCAAAATCAGGGCATTTTACGAGCTTTGAGGATTGCTAAGGCAACCAATGAGGATTGGCGAAAAGCTCTGAAAAATTATGTTTACATGTTCAATACTACGCCACATTCGATGACCGGAAAAACTCCATTAGAATTGATGACGGGACGACCGGTTAAGGACCTTTTGCCATCGTTAAAAACAGATCCTAACTTGTTTCGTGATGAAGGAATAAGAGAGCAAGACCTCATTAAAAAAACGAAAGGTAAATTATGCGCTGACAAACGCCGTCACGCGAAACTGTCCGATATTGAGGTCGGGGATACAGTAATGCTAAAAAACTACGCTTGCGGAAAATTGGAATCGCACTTTAAACTAGAAAAATTCACAGTCGTTGAACGAAACGGAACAGACACTGTTGTACGCAATGATGAAGGAATTACATACCATCGACCAGTTTCTCATTTGCGGAAGTGGCCTTCTCAATCAGACCAGGAAACAATTTCGGAACAAGTATCTAAAAAGAGAATTCGTAAGTTTAAAATAATCCAAATCACCTAAATCATTCTTTTCATTCAAGACATGATTAATGTAATAGCTTTCATTCCAGGATCAGATTCGATTTCGGATTAATCTCCATCTTCGGAAGCAGGGACATCACAAACCGGTCAGTATCGCCAACCTGGTCTTCACTCGGACGCAATGGACCTTGAGGATACCGTTGATGAACCAATCCAAACTTCAAGTCGGCCGAAACGCAAAACCAAACTGCCTGCAAGATTTTCTTCATAGGACTAAAATAACATAAAATTTTCTCAATGAAGCATGTACTACTGATTTTTTTTTAGGTAGAAGAAGGAATGTAGAATTGGTATTAATAAATAATAATGAGAGTGCAATTTATGTAATGTTTACTCATATATTTGTGAAATGAATTAAGAGTGTGTTGCCGCGAAAGGCAGTTAGTTTTCGACCGTTGAACCAAGTGGACAATAAAAAGTGGTGTTGTCAAAGTGTCGGTGTTTTCATTATTAAAAGCATATCCAGCAATTATTTAGTGGACTCTACAATTAGATTTTTTATTTGTATTTCAAAATATTTTCAAAATCGAAAGAAAATTATCAATTCAGAATCAGGACAATTCATTCTAATAATACTTTACTTAAAGTATAGAAAGCTATCGTATCTGAAATTGATATATAAATTTGAATTTAAAACTCTGTTTTTTGTTTGTTCACAGCTGATTTATTGAGAGTTTTTAAACTTTAGAAAGTCATATCAGATGTCTAATGCTAACCTCATTTTAAAATCTAAAGCTGTGCTATTATCACTTGCGTTTGCAAGGAATTTATGACTTTGGCAAATAAGAATTCAGATTCTGAATCACAGCAAAGATTCTCTTTCACAAGTTTTAACCCTCAATTTTCCATCATTTTAATATGAATTATAAACTTAAAATTAATAACCTATATTATGAAATGAAACCAAAATTTAAATTTTAGATTCGATTTTATTTAATTCAGATTCAATTCACATCTAACATTCATATTATGGAATACCATGAAAAAAATGCAAGTACTGCCGAACAGAAATCGAATGTAAATATTTATAAGAGGTTAAATTTTTAAAAATCTTCTCAAAATTTCTAAATTCCATTTGCTTGAATTTAGAAATCTTAAAACACAAGAGATTCCAGCAACAATACATCGAAAGAAGAGATTACGTGTTACAACTTTTGCTTTCCCTATGAGTTTTTTGAGCCAAAAAGGAACAAAAAAGATTATAAAAGCTGTTTCAATATGAAGAAATTGGTGTTCGCGATAGAGATTCAAATCCATCTCCAGAACCCATAATCTACACTCACAACTATAGGAAGCTCACATGTTCCCGGTACATAAAAAAGGAAATAGGAGAGATGTTAACAATTACCGTGGGATTTCCGCCCTATGTTCGATTGCCAAACTATTCGAATTGGTGGTATTGGATCCTTTCTTCAATAACTAATAACAACTATAACACAAGGAAACAAAATTCGCATTTTCAGTGGTGCAAAGAATTTGAAAACTGATTTTTACTTATTTAGGAGCACTAAATGCAAATTTGGATTTTTTTTATCAGCTCCTGTTTTCTGGTATGAATTTTGTAAATTCATTGAAAAAATTTGTGCTCTTTTCAGCAAAATTATCAATTAATGATCAATTTCCATGAATACTGTGAGTAATTTACCATGACTTCTGGGAGAAAAAATTATAGAAGAAAGAATTTTTCCTCATTTTGTAAAATACGGGAATTTTGAAAACATTTGCTGAAGTGAAGTTAAAATGCTTTTCAGCGTTCAACAAAGTTGTGAAAAAGATCAAAATTTTCAGTATCAAATAACTATCAAAATAAACCTTCTTTTTGTTAGCAAAAAGTTAGCAAAAGCACAAGAATAATGTTAAATACATTTTTGTATATTTTATCTAGACAAAATCTGAATTGTTTTTTTCCGGGAATTGGCCACTTTGTGGAATTCTTCCCTATAAGGCTGGAACAAATATCAATTTCTTCTTTTGTCACCCCCCCCCCCCTTCGAAATTTCCAAAATCCCGAAGGGGGGAATAAATAAAGTTTGAAGTATTTTAAGTAAATTTCAAATAAAAATTCAAATATCCGAAAGATTACAAGACCAAGAACCAAATTTTGGAAGATGGAAGTTAATTCACATTTTGATTGTATTGAACTTTTCGATATAAAAAATACTTGATTTGTAGGTTTTATGCAATAATATAGCATGCAATTTGATTGCATGCAAGCTTTCGTACAATTTGTCCAATTTATTTGTTTTTCGCATTATTTTTTATTGTCCCCCCCTCGCGATGTTCCAACTCCGAGTGACAAAAGAAGGATTTGAAATTTGTTCCGGCCTAATCTGTATCGCTAAATGAATAAAGGATAATGAAAAGATTGAACAATTTTTTGTTGTTCGTGTAGGTTAGTTACTTTACTTTATTATTATTGATTGATTTCACTCTACACTGTTTAAGTTTAAGTTTTAAAATTACGCTAGAAAATAAGAAGTGAGAGAAAAAATCTGGCAAAAAATTTAGTTTGAGACGCAAAATTCTTCCTCAATCAGTTGGCCTCTGTTTTGATTGTTCCCTTGTGAATTAGATCTATCCCCTTATCATTTCACTAATTTTTCGGCAACAAGGCATGCTAAACAGTCGGAAGATCTTTCAGTGAACTAACACTACTGGATTTAAGATCTACACCAATTGTGTCGCCGATAGTGCTTGCAGCTCTCTACACAATAATATTGAAATTTTAAGTTAAAATTTAGCTTGAGGTTTGATATTCTGAATCTGAAAGCTTGACTAATTCAATTGCAAATGATTGAGATAGTTCCCTTAAGAATAGTATTAACTTTCAGAATTAACCATTCATTTCATAATTTTTTAATATAATTCAAAATCATTTAAAAAATTTGGAATTATGTATTGGTACCTGAATTAATCACTTTTTTATAATTGTTTGTTGCATTTGTGACTATTTCATGCGTTTTAGTACAATTAAAATTAAAAATTTTGTATGATAACTTTAAATTCAAGAGCAAATCAAACAAAATTTGGTTTCAGAAGCTTCATACTTCAGAAATTATTTTGATAATCGTATTTTCTACATAATTAAATTTACATAATTAGTGGTGATTTTATATATTAAGAAATAAAAAAAAAATAAACCACAATTTTCAACGAGAATGGTGTTCTCAAATTCGAAAATAATAATACTAAATTTCCAAATCACGATTCAGTAAAATATTCCAATGAAGAATTTTATTCCCGTTAGTTATGTTTATTAATTAGTTTATCGGCCTTATCGATGAAATTAAAATGCTATCGAAGAATTATAAAATATCAGCCACGTGTGTATTATTTTCTTTTGAAAAATTACATTCATAACGAGAAATTCTTTAAAGAGATTTGAACGTGAAATTTGAAAATATCAGATATACCAACAAATTAAAACAAATAATCAATTATCATTTTTTTCGGAATAGATAATATAGATTCGCTGGTTGTTTTATAAAAGGAAGATTAAGGTTTGATAGAAGTATATTGAAATTAGTATAAAGATAAACTTTGATAAAGAAAGTTCTCATCATTCATCTCTTGTTCCATATTGTATTGCTAATGTTGTTCAGTGAAATTCATGGATGAAGGAGGAGCAGTGTGCAGCTTATATTGTAGACTCATCTACAACTGACTATATCCCCCCCCCCCTCTCCCGCAACCCCTCCATCTCCTTTCGCTCACTCAAATGATCGTTTTTTCACCAGATATAACCGTTTCTTTGTATTGACTGATTTTTGAAAATTTGGAAAATCACCCCCCCCCCCCAAGAGCGAGGTCTAGGACCGCCCCTGTACAGAAGAAACAAAAATGATGTTGATTTTTCAGTACAATATATTCAATTTTCCCATTTAAACCTATAAGTTCAAATTTATTCATGCTAAAACGAAGCTTTGGTTTGAAAAATTCATAAAATGACCTATAATCGACACAGTCTAATGCCCCTACAGTGACTGAATTTCAGATTTCGGCAAAAAGTTTTATATGCATTTTAAAACGTTTTTATCCACTTTTTCATGTATCAGCCAGTTAGAAAATAGACTTTGTTTATTATCTGAACACGAAACAAAGACGTAAATCAAATATTATAGCTGTTTTCTATGACTTAAAAAGCGTCCTCCTTAAGGTGGCCATTAGGCCGCTGCAAACTTTTTATGAAAACTTAAAATTTATAAATTTTAATACCTCACATAATTCTTGGTGGGTTTTACTACCAAAAATAGCCATAAAAATTTTGGAAGTAATTAGTTAAGTCCTGAATAAGCGCAAAGAGTTTTAATTTTGAATAGAAATTTGATAGGGACAAACAAAATTTTTCATTAAAAGATCGCCAGAGATGTCCCGAAAAATCTTAAATAAATATTTTTGAATTTCAAATATTTCTTGATTCTTGCGTTACATTTCATGTAAACAAAATTTACACCTGACATTTACACCTGTTATTTTTAAATAATATTTATTGAATTCAGTTTTTTTTTTAAATCTGAAATGGTTATAACTTTTTTTTTTCATGAAATTCTTAGCTAATTCTTAAGCTCAAGTTAGAAAACAATTAAGCATAAGAATAGGCTAAACCAATAACTCAAGCCAAACTTCATTTTAAACCTTTTTGAATTTACCGGATGATTTAATACGCAAAAATTTCTTCTTCAATACACATTTCCATACATTTAAAATAGAAACGCGTTGCGCTAATTCAGGTATCAACCAAATCGTCTAAAATGTCTAAATATATATATATATATATATATATATATATATATATATATATATATATATATATATATATATATATATATATATATATAGGTATATATATATATATATATATATATATATATATATATATATATATATATATATATATATATGTATATATATATATATATATATATATATATATATATATATTATATATATATATATATATATATATATATATATATATATATATTATATATATATATATATATATATATATATATATATATATATATATATATATATATATATATATATTATATATATATATATATTATATATATATATATATATATATATATATATATATATATATATATATTATATATATATATATATATATATATATATATATATATATAAATATATATATATATATATATATATATATATATATATATATATATATATATATATATATATATATATATATATATATATATATATATATATATATATATATATATATACTTATATATATATATATATATATTATATATATATATATATATATATATATATATATATATATATATATATATATATATATATATATATCTATATATATATAAATACATATATATATATATATATATATATATATATATATATATATATATATATATATATATATAATATATATATATATATATATATATATATATAATATATATATATATTATATATATATATATATATATATATATATATATATATAATATATATATATATATATATATATATATATATATATATATATCGTGTATGGGCAGAAGAGCCAAGACCTAGAGATCGAAATAACGATGGTCGTGCATTTCTGGTCTGTCGGCTTAGCTCTCTGCCCGAATCCACCACCCACCGTACCTACTCGGAGAGCAAACAAACACGTTTTGCTGGACGCGGTGCTTGTAGTTCTAGAAATTCAGGAATGATTTTACGTTTATAATTTTCAATTTTTTGTGAAATCTCACAGCGTGAATTGTAGCACCTCACTAGAATGTAGATTAAATGTCCTTTCCAATGAATATACTCTTAATTGGTCCAAACAAAGTAAAAGCACTGATAATCTGGGTACAACCTGACAGTGGATCACAAAAAACAGATGAAATTTCAATTTGTAAAAAAAATCGCGCAAAGTAGTGAACTTTGAAAAATTCCAGTTAATTCAATTTTTGTTGCATCAAAAATCTAAAGACAGCAAAATGTTGGAATTTTAATAGATTTTGTAGTCATATTTTTCAAAACTCTACCATCGCTCAAACAGTATTTACTAGCAATCGAATGAAAAGTAGGTTTTTTTAGACCACTTTTTTAAACTTTTTGTGACCATTTTATTAAAAAAAATTTAAAAAAATATTTCTTGTCTCTATGATGTAGGCATTAACTTCAGCTTTCATATGCATAAGGCAAATATTTTTTGGACGTGTAACATATGAACTACAAGCAGTTTTCGTAAGGCATGTTTTTTTTTCGGATTTTTTTTCTTTCATGCTGAATAACGAGAAAACTAGTAACTTTAGCTGTATATAATGTTCTAAAACATATTTTACTGACGTTACAAGGTTTCTATTGATATAAGTTTAATATGAAGTACATAATAATTCAAACGACTTAAATTGATTTTACTTTTGTGGTGTCAAAATGACACCAAAAGTCGGAAAAGGGAGTTTTTTTTATCCAGGCTTCCAGGGTTCGTCCAGTAAAAAAAGTAAAGATGCAGTATTCAAGAACTTGTTGAATTCATTTAGGGGTCCCCGAAGAAATTTTTGTATTTTGAAGCTTCTGAAAAAATATATATATATTATACTTATATATATATATATATATATATATATAGTATAGTAGTATGATATATCTATAGTATATATATATATATATTAGAGTTGTATAGTATATGATATAGATATAGTAGACTATAGATCTCTAGCTTTATACTCACTCACACTATACACTACATATCACTACTATACTACTCATCACATATATACTATAAATATAATATATATATATATATATATATATATATATATATATATATATATATATATATATATATATATATATATAAATATATAAATATTTATATATATATATATACTATATATATATATATCACTATATCTATATATACTATATAATATATACATATATATATAATATATATATATATATATTCGGGCAGAGAGCCAAGCCGAGAGACGAAATAACGATGCGTGTCGTGCATTTCTTGGTCTGTCGGCTTAGCTCTCTGCCCGAATCACCACCCACCGTACCTACTCGGAGAGCAAACAAACACGTTTTGCTGGACGCGGTGCTTGTAGTTCTAGAAATTCAGGAATGATTTTACGTTTATAATTTTCAATTTTTTGTGAAATCTCACAGCGTGAATTGTAGCACCTCACTAGAATGTAGATTAAATGTCCTTTCCAATGAATATACTCTTAATTGGTCCAAACAAAGTAAAAGCACTGATAATCTGGGTACAACCTGACAGTGGATCACAAAAACAGATGAAATTTCAATTTGTAAAAAAATCGCGCAAAGTAGTGAACTTTGAAAAATTCCAGTTAATTCAATTTTTGTTGCATCAAAAATCTAAAGACAGCAAAATGTTGGAATTTTAATAGATTTTGTAGTCATATTTTTCAAAACTCTACCATCGCTCAAACAGTATTTACTAGCAATCGAATGAAAAGTAGGTTTTTTAGACCACTTTTTTAAACTTTTTGTGACCATTTTATTAAAAAAAATTTAAAAAAATATTTCTTGTCTCTATGATGTAGGCATTAACTTCAGCTTTCATATGCATAAGGCAAATATTTTTTGGACGTGTAACATATGAACTACAGCAGTTTTCGTAAGGCATGTTTTTTTCGGATTTTTTTTCTTTCATGCTGAATAACGAGAAAACTAGTAACTTTAGCTGTATATAATGTTCTAAACATATTTTACTGACGTTACAAGGTTTCTATTGATATAAGTTTAATATGAAGTTCATAATAATTCAAACGACTTAAATTGATTTTACTTTTGTGGTGTCAAAATGACACCAAAAGTCGGAAAAGGGAGTTTTTTTTATCCAGGCTTCCAGGGTTCGTCCATAAAAAAAGTAAAGATGCAGTATTCAAGAACTTTTGAATTCATTTAGGGTCCCCGAAGAAATTTTTGTATTTTGAAGCTTCTGAAAAAAGTTACAAGCCTTCAAACTTGCAATGGTGTCAAAATGACACCCTAATGCGGATGAGGGTTAATAATCACTATCATAAGGTTGCCAGATTGCCCGGCTTTAGTCGGTTTTGCCCGGATATAAAATGTAATAAAAGTCCGGTCCGACCCGGTTGCCCGGATTTCATTGGAAAAGCCCGGATTTTGTCCGGGTTTATTTTCATTCTCATTCTCAAATCAAATTAAAAAAAAAACAAATCGTGTATAGTTTTATGAAAACAATCATGAAGGGATTTGAAAGCCTAAAATACGATTTGAAAAAATGCTGACAAATTTAGATCAAAAAGGTTTTGATCGAATTTGCCCAGATTTTGGTCAACAATTTTGAAATCAAATGCTTGAATTTTGCCAGGTTTTTTGATAAAATTGACGATTGATTTGTTCGGCCCGAATATGTGCTGGATATCGTCTGGCAACCTTACTATCACTACATCACTGTGCCATTAAAAATTTTAAGGCCTAATTTTTTTTTGCAAATAGGCATTATGAAGTTCATATTAATTCAAACGAATGACATATTGGAATAAATATTTTTGCTGTAATTTTTGTGAGAAACATTTCAAAGTGATGAAAAAGGTCTGCAAGTCACATTTAATTTGATTTGTCAAACAAAGTGCAATAATTAAAAAAAAATATTTTTTATAAAACTTTTGAAAATAATTTGTTTGATTTTTTTTCTATTTGGCAAATATTTCTAAAATATTTAATTTTTTGTAGATATACCAGTTTCGAGAAGCATGAACTATCACCAGGAATCGAGAATCATCATTCTTCTCTAATGTTATAAAAAACCCAATTCCAGAAGGTCTTGTTAGAGGGTTGATTTAGGATATTCTGTAAAATTTAAAAAAAAATGAAATATAAAAAATAATCTAAATGTAAAATAATTTACATTTTTGGGGACCAGTGAGGACTCATTTTTTTTTATTTTTCGGCACTCAGCCCGGAATGAAAAGTTGATCTTTCACGACTGCGGGTTGCCAGACTTACCACAAAAGCAAGTATAACGTCAACTGAAATTTTCTCACAAAAAAACAAAGTTTGCTAACAAAAAATGCACAAAATGCATTCACTTGGACTTAACGTGAAATTCATTAGCTAGTTAAGGCCCAATGACACTTCTCGTGAAAATGAACGCGAAAAATCTTATTTCGTCAATAACTCAATAAATCCAACCAGGCGCGGATCTAGAGATTGCTCTTAGGGGGGGTGATTTAGTAAATTTTCAAAAAAATATAACCAAATTTTTTTGAGTGATTGGGAAAAATAAAAATTGTGACAGGAAAAATGTTGATGATAAAGATGAAGAGAATTAAGTAGCATGTAAATAATGTTAAAAGCAATTTTAAAAAATAGTTTGTTTAAAGAATTCTGTACATCTGTTTGGGGCTGGCTTAGTCTTAGGCAAAACGCAGACAAATGTTTTTTTTTCTCTGGTATGGAGTTGAATTTACGTTTATTTGTCTAGTTGAGGATATGGAATGACCATTTATTGGTATGATTTGAACTTACTCAAATGAGAATCTCTGGTTTTATGATTAAAACTACGTCTTATTAATTTTGAAACGATTACAATACAATATTCGGGCAAAAAGCTATTTACAAAAGTTTCAATTATATTTAACCGAAATATTTTCTCTTTTGAGTTCCAATTTTAAACTGTTGGCTGCTTCATTACTTATCGAAACCCGTCAATGTATTTATTCAATAATTTTACAAATTTTTCACTTGAAGTTAAATTAAAATATCAATTTAAAGACCTGAATCAAAAAACAATCTATAACAAATAAACATTTAAAACACAAATTAGCACGTACATATCTAGAGAAATAAAATATAGATTGCTAATCATTACATTTAATTTTTTATTTCAGAGGTTTGCTGAATATATTCGTCTTTTTTTATCTTTTCGAATACTTATAGCGTTTTTTTTTCAGTGAGTTTTTAAAAACAAGTCAGTGGCCAAGATTTAACAATTGAAAAGTTTTATTAACTCCACCAATGAGGTTGACTACAAAAGCGGACAGACTTTACAAAAATAACCTTGCTCAGTTTTGGAAAAAAACTAGCCAACTTTTGAATGCTTCCAAATGCTTTGCACTTGCTTATTGTTTTTCTTTTTCAGCACTTCGACTCTTCAAATGCTCGGAGTATGTAAACGAAAATTGTGGTGGAGCATCATCAATAGTTAAATAAGGTTTAGGATGGGCCTTTAAAACAGCACCTATATCTATTTCATAGATCAATGGGTCTGCAGCAGACACGAACGTCTGATCATTCTGGAGGTCAGATTTGCTAGTAGTACTTGAAAACATTTCGATGCTTTTATGGTTCAGTTCCAGATCTACATATGTACTTCCCCTTATTATCATCTTCGGTAGCATGCATGTTCCTGAAAGCAGAGACTAACGGTAGCAAATCCGGATGTCTGCAAAGTTAGATCGATCAGATTATCAGTTGCTACATCTGGGAATAATATCAACTATAGAGTTGTTTTTGACAGTGCTTACGCACATTTGCCTACGTATATATGGATAAGAAAAGGGCAAATAAGCTCCAAAAATTTAGTTTACAAAACGATGATGTCAGTTCAAGGATATGATCACTTTTGACGTTTTTTTCCCCACAGTTAAAAAGTTTCACTGAAAATGTCAGAATTATGTCACGAATATTTCTAGCCGTACATAGAACAATTATTGAAAATTTTCACCTGTGGACCCAATAAAATTTTTTTTTTAGAAAACCATCACGATGCATAAGTAAGAAATCACTTTAAGATTAACTTGAAAATAAATGTTGGCTTCTTTCAGGCCTCTTCAAGAAATCATTCAGGAATCGGTTAATAAAGAAAACCAATCCTTAAAAAGTGAGGTGCAAGCTTTATCCTTTTCGCATGCCCGAAACCAACACGAAGTTATAAACGCGTATACTTTTTATACTCAACTCAAGCATATTTTTTAGCAGCCTTTGAATTCTTATGCACGCTTAAAAATGATAATGTCAATGTGAAGATATTTTGACACATGAAAAAGTTATATTTCATCTAAATTTAAAAGTTAAAAAATCTGTGACCATTTTACTAATGATTTTTTTTCGCCTGGGGTGGGGGGTGATCACCGCCCCCCCCCCCCGTAGATCCGCGCATGAATCCAACTGGTCTTGTTGTTTAACCTTCCTAAGCCGTTCAAAAAGTTTTGAACAATTTATTTTTCGCTTGTTTTGACAAGTAAATTGATTTCGTTCCACTGGTCACATATCTTGACCGATTTTTATGACTTTAGATTAACTGCTTAGGTAATTTATTCAAAATTTTAAATATATAAAACTTAAATCGATTTATCTTAGCAAATGACCTATAGAACGCTTTGAACAGAAATCCCATGGGAGTTTTGGCCGTAATCTTGAAATTACCGGAAAAAAATTCTCACTTTTTAAAAGAGGTAACATTTTTTCTTAGCAGCGCTGTATCTCATTCTTAATTAAACCGATTTTTAAAACTCAAATTTTAGTTTTATTTTGATAACATGATTATCATTTTCACTGAATACTCATAGTATCTCAAATATTACTGTTATTCGTAATACGTGAATGAAAAGAATAAAAAATCGTGATTTTCGAACCCGTCTGTTATCATGCGCACATTTCTTATTTTGTTATCGTGATTTCTTAAAACTTTTCATCAAACCTGCCTACTTTTTATATACCCAATGATAGATTTTAATCTCTACAATCGATTGATATGCTTTTTATGTAGTTTTTCAAAAATTTGTAGCAACGTTTTCCGAATTTACTAAAAGATGCCGGAATTCGACCAGATTTTCAAACGTTTTGTAGCAAGCAAGCACAACCCCCCGGGAGAGCTTAAATCGAACAAAATCCGTGGCTCTCCCAGCCGTGCTCTCGAAATCTGCCGTCCTATAGCAAACTGAAGGAATCGCCCGCATGGTTACGTAGGGTGGTTTGTGCTGATACGTATGAATATTTTTACGTAATTCATAGCTAAGTCATTGACTTCATCATTTTGATTGTTTTTTAGCATTTCAAAGTTACAGAGACCTAGTTCAGAATTTATATTATCTTTAATGCGTAGTGTAGTTTCCGAACAACACTTAATTTAAATTATTTCGAAAGCGCGTGGATATTGTTATATTCAAAACAATCACAACCAATATTACAACGATTTAAATCTTTAAGTTTATAATACTATAAATATCGAGTTTTAATTTACATAAACTACAAATATGCATAAAAGTAGTTTAAATCATAATTTGAGCTCTTCGTGGTGTTATGAGAATTAAAAGATGCTTTTAATGAATTAGTAATTGCCATATCAATTTAAAAAAGTCGTGTTTTAAAAGGTTAAGACACTGTGTTCCAGAAAATTGTCATATTGCATAATATTTTGAACGACATCTTTTGTTTCAGTGATATTATTTGAAATAGACATTCTTCATTTACATAAGTGTGATTTTTTTCTTATTTTACTCATGTTTTCTTCGAAAAGGTTCATAATTTTAACCCTCATCCGCATTAGATTTCATTACCCTAATCAGCACTTGTGGTGTCAATTTGACACCACAAGCTCAAATCGTTATAACTTTTGGCGTGTTAAACCGATTTAAACAAAACTTACATCAAAAGAAACCTTGTAATGTCAGTAAAATATGTTTAGAACATTATATACAGCTAAAGTTACAAGTTTTCTCGTTATTCAGCATGAAAGAAAAAAAAATCCGAAAAAACATGCCTCACGAAAACTGCTGTAGTTCATATGTTACACGTCCAAAAAAATATATGCCTTATGCATATGAAAGCTGAAGTTAATGCCTACATCATGAAGACAAGAAATATTTTTTTAAATTTTTTTTTAATGAAATGGTCACAAAAAGTTCAAAAAAGTGGTCTAAAAAACCTACTTTTCATTCGATTGCTAGTAAATACTGTTTGAGCGATGGTAGAGTTTTTTGAAAAATATGACTACAAAATGTATTAAAATTCCAACATTTTGCTGTCTTTAGATTTTTAATGCAACAAAAATTGAATTTACTGGAATTTTTCAAAGTTCACTACTTTGCGCGATTTTTTTACAAATTGAAATTTCATCTGTTTTTGTGGTCCACCGTCAGGTTGTACCCGGATTATCAGTGCTTTTACTTTGTTTGGACCAACCAAGAGTATATTCATTGGAAAGCACATTTAATCTTCATTCTAGTGAGGTGCTGCAATTCACGCTGTGAGATTTCACAAAAATATGAAAATTATAAACATAAAATCATTCCTGAATTTCTAGAACTACAAGCACCTCGTCCAGCAAAATGTGTTTGTTTGCTCTCCGAGTAGGTACGGTGGGTGGTGATTCGGGCAGAGAGCGAAGCCGACAGACGAAATAATGATGCGTGTCGTGACAAGCAAACGTGAACTACTGTCAATAGAAAATTTCCAACCAAGAAACGTACGACACGCATCATTATTTCGTCTGTCGGCTTCGCTCTCTGCCCGAATCACCACCCACCGTACCTACTCGGAGAGCAAACAAACACATTTTGCTGGACGAGGTGCTTGTAGTTCTAGAAATTCAGGAATGATTTTATGTTTATAATTTTCATATTTTTGTGAAATCTCACAGCGTGAATTGCAGCACCTCACTAGAATGAAGATTAAATGTGCTTTCCAATGAATATACTCTTGGTTGGTCCAAACAAAGTAAAAGCACTGATAATCCGGGTACAACCTGACGGTGGACCACAAAAACAGATGAAATTTCAATTTGTAAAAAAATCGTGCAAAGTAGTGAACTTTGAAAAATTCCAGTAAATTCAATTTTTGTTGCATTAAAAATCTAAAGACAGCAAAATGTTGAAATTTTAATACATTTTGTAGTCATATTTTTCAAAAAACTCTACCATCACTCAAACAGTATTTTCTAGCAATCGAATGAAAAGTAGGTTTTTTAGACCACTTTTTTGAACTTTTTGTTACCATTTCATTAAAAAAAATTTAAAAAAATATTTGTTGTTTTCATGATGTAGGCATTAACTTCAGCTTTCATATGCATGAGGCAAATATTTTTTTGGACGTGTAACATATGAACTACAACAGTTTTCGTGAGGCATATTTTTTCAGATTTTTTTTCTTTCATGCTGAATAACGAGAAAACTTGTAACTTTAGCTGTATATAATGTTCTAAACATATTTTACTGACATTACAAGGTTTCTATTGATATAAGTTTTATATGAAGTTCATAATAATTCAAACGACTTAAATAGATTTTACTTTTGTGGTGTCAAAATGACACCAAAAGTCGGAAAAGGGAGTTTTTTTGTCCAGGCTTCCAGGGTTCGTCCATAAAAAAAGTAAAGATGCAATATTGAAGAACTTTTGAATTCATTTAGGGTCCCCGAAGAAAATTTTGTATTTTGAAGCTTCTGAAAAAAGTTACAAGCCTTCAAACTTGCAATGGTGTCAAAATGACACCCTAATGCGGATGAGGGTTAACTTAATATCAGGATTCAGAACAAAAATATGGAAAAAAAACTTGAAATAAATTTAAAATAATTAATGATTTAAACTTCAGAAATAACTTTATGGATTCATAATGCTGTGCTTCTAATTGTGATTTAAATTTTTGACTTTCCAAATATGAATTTTGCAATTCAAATTAACATTTTTCTAAGAGTTCAGAATCGGAATTTATAATGAATAAATTAATAATTGAAAACTAAGACAAAAGAATTGCTTATTCTTAATTCTAAATTCATAACTTAACAAAAATCAGAATTCGAATTCAAATTTGACAGTTTCGAATTTAGTATCATAAATATGAAACTTACAATTTTTGAGTTCGAATTTTCAATCGTGAATTTATTCTTTTTTAAATCAGGGTTTAAAAAGGAATGAAAAATTGTGGACTTTTAATTCAAAATTCACCATCGGAAGCTTAGTATTGTGAACAATGAATTTTAGAAAGTGAATTAGAAGCTCATAATTTCGATTTAAGAGTTTTGAATTCAGAAAAAAAATTAATTGTGAACAAAAAAATATGAATCGTGAATTTGAATTATTTATTCTAAAATTTTATTCATCATTCGGATTTGAAGTTCAGATTAGTAATCTGAAATATAAACAGCAAATGTTATTTTAATACGTTTGGTTTTAAAAAATATTTCAAAAATTAACATCGAAAACATTCACACTTGTGTAAAAGTAGTATGTATGTATGTAAATTTTATGTTATAATAAAAATCAAAGAAGATTCCACCGAAACTATTTTGCAAAATGAGGATTCTTAAAAATATCTTAAAACATTTCTGAACTAGGTTTCTGTAACTTTGAAAAGCTGAAAAACAATCAAAATGATGAAGACAATGACTTTATGAGTTACGTAAAAATATTCATACGTATCAGCACAAACCACCCTACGTAACCATGCGGGCGATTCCTTCAGTCTGCTACAGATTTCGAGAGCACGACTGGGAGAGCCATGGATTTTGTTCGATTTAAGCTCTCCCGGGGGGTTGCGCTTGATTGCTACAAAACGTTTGAAAAACTGGTAAAATTCCGGCATCTTTTAGTAAATTCGGAAAACGTTGCCGGGCAGGCTTCCGAATAGTACAGCTTTGCTATGACAGCCTTTTTCTTGCCAAACAAACTGTCTCGGTTTTCCTTACCACTCGGTTCGCTGCTGTACCGTCGGTAACGAATCGTAATGCTTCGGCTACATCGCGCACGTGCGAGAACCCAGGCTGTATCTGAACAATCTGCTCAAAGCATGCGTTGCCGAAAGTGTTGTGCTTTAAGCTGTAGCGAACCCAACTGACAGTTCGATTTTCATCCCTTCATGCCTCCTGTTTCGAAAATAATTTCATCCTGACTGTCGGCTGCAGGGCGTGACAGTTTTGGGCAGGACTGTCACGGGTGACTGTCGTGCCCATACACATACCGTACCCATGCCCGATCGTATGCGCTGCTGCTCGGATCGAATAGATCGAACGAGTCATCTATTCGCACCGAGCAGCAGCATATGATCGGCGCGTAACGCGAGGGTGATTGGGGTGATCACCACCCGCAGTAGCTTCAAGCAAAAGGAAAATTCATACGTTCGTTCGAAATTAACTCGGCCCGAGCGAATCTCGGCTACAGTCGGACAGAGTAAGTAGTACTGTCATGCGAAATTCAACGCATTGAAAACTGTCACGAAGATATTCCCAAAACTGTCACGAAGCTTAAAAACCTTCATACCCACGAACAAACTCTGGCATGAGGTAAAACAAGGCATCACTGTACATCGCACGACCGCTCCTTTTAAAACTGTCGGGGAAGAAATATACGGGAAGCTTTCATCGAGGTGCATGTGCGACGTTCGCAAGAATACTGTCGTTCGCCACACACAAAAAAAATCTGAGTTTTACATTTGATGTAAAATTTGATTTCATGTAAAAATCGGTCAGATCTGTTGTATATTATAACGCAGCCCTGATCATGCGTTTCCTCATTCGGGTCAACTTGTTGTAATTTTACATGACTTTTGCTTGAAACGATGTTTGGAATCAGAAACGTTGCTGTCGCTCACAGGGTGTGACTTATTGTTTTCCAATTTTAATTAATATAAAAAAGTGAAATCCTTTTAACAATTTTCACCAAAAACAAATTATGTTTTATTGCTTATTGCAAAAAACACTTTAAAAATAGTATATTACTCGATTGAATTTTGTAGACTTTATTGGAGAAGTTATATTGGGCATATAGTCCTGGCCCTCCTATAGGAGCCCTTTCGCTCCAAACCAGAAGAAAGAAGAAGAAGAGAAGTGATA
Source organism: Uranotaenia lowii (assembly GCF_029784155.1). Classification (NCBI taxonomy): domain Eukaryota; kingdom Metazoa; phylum Arthropoda; class Insecta; order Diptera; family Culicidae; genus Uranotaenia; species Uranotaenia lowii. The sequence continues at coordinate 186,163,129 of NC_073692.1, read as the reverse complement.
TTTTGTTGTAAGCAACAGTTCACCTCTTGTTTTTGATTCTTATTTTTTTTGAAAAATATAGTTATAACTCTAACCGATAACATGAATACGAAATCTAACAATTAAAAATGAATGGCAACAAAAAGTAAACAAACTTTTGGTTAAAATAAATATTGCACAAAAAGGTCAGCAATATTCTTAATTTGTTGTTACAATAGGTTCAGCACAATAAAGCTTTATACTCTATACTCTTCGATTTGAGTATAAATTTGTGAATTCAAAAAAATCAGGTTCTAGGATTTATATACTAGTGAATCGTTTTGAATTGTTTAATATTTATAAAAACAAATTACAAGCTTCATTACTCCTTCCTCACATTCCATCATTTAGCAAAGGACATTTCAATGTACAACGAACAAATAACAAGTATTATTAATCAAAAAACATTCTAGATAAATTTAGTGCTACCTATTTTGAAATAAAAAGTAATGAAAAATTGTTTTCAAAATCATCGATCCAAAAAGTATTAACGAAACTAAAAGAAAATTCAGATACACCCTGCAGCACAATCGTTTCACACACGGTGTACAATATAATAAGGTGATATCTTCCCGATGATGTCGTCATTACTATCCATCTAGTGATCTGATTATTCTCCGCGCGCGAAACTTTTTGCCCGGTACGCTATAGGCAGATAGTAATGACGTCACTAGTTTGCAGTCAAACGAGTTGTTTACTCGTGTTAGTAGCCTACCTTATATACTTATACCGTGCGTTTCACAAACAAACACCGGACGGCCGACCGGTAAGCAGCAAGTTCGTTTAGATGCGCGAAAAAATTACTGTTTCAAATCTGGAGCTCGTGGATTTCAAGTAATCATAAACATTATGAACATCTTTTAAACGATTGTTATGCTTTGTTATTAAGCTGATGGCAAGAATTTGATAAAATAATGATTCAAAAACTAGAAAGGGATAATGAGCCGGTACGGTTTCATTGTTATGGTCATGTAAATTCACAATAGCATTTTTTTTCTTTTCGGGAATTTACATTACATCATAAATCGTGTAAATTTAGTAGAAATAACTTGTTCCAATTATTTGCAGGTTATAACATGTAAAAATTTAATACTGTGCAGTATTTTTTGGAAGCCTGTTGCCGGGTACGAAAATCACGATTTTTCTTGTTTTCAATCTCGTATTACGAATAACAGTAGTATTTGAGATACTATGTGTATTCAGTGGAAATTTTGATCATGTTATCAAAATGAAACTAAAATTTGAATTTCGGAAATCGGTTCAAGTAAGAATAAGATACTACACTGCAAAGCAAAAGTTCAAAAAAAAGAAGCTTTTTTCAGAAATTCCACGCTAGCGACCAAAAATTCCATAAAACCTTCAATTTTTCTATATGTTAAGAAAGATTTATTTTTCACAATTTCAAAACTTATAAAATAATTTTAATACTTCAAAGCAATTAGAAGATATGGGAATTCTGAGAAGACGTTCCGATAAGTTACATCTACTAAAATTTTATAGATTCATAAACTAGATTAAATTTAGGAAATGAATGTAAAATCATGAAAATCGGTTAACATATATCATCAGTGGAACGCGCGCAAACTCTCGGATCATATTGAGCCGAACGGCTTATGTGTAACTTTTTTTTCGGCTTGCCAGTTGTGGCATTTCCGGTGGTCACCGGAAGTTGCTTTTTCTACAGGTTATGTATCTCGTGGTTTTAGTAATATGTTCCAAATTTCATATTTTTCCGATTTTTTTCAAAAAAGACATGACGATTTTAAAGTTCGCTTCGGGTCATATTGACCCGAACGGCCGGGGAAGGTTAAAACCTTCTAGAAATGTTTTCATTCCGATTCTCCCGTCATGATGAAATTTCCGCGGGGAAAACCGAGGAATCGGAATAAAAACAGTCATAGTGGAACTAAGGATCGGAAACTGTATTTGAAGGTGATGAGAACGATTAAGGCAAACCCAGGGCAGTCGGACTATGACATAACCAAGAAATTCAAAGCCGACCGGTGCACCGTCAGAAGGATTCGTCTGCGCGAAGGAATACGATCTTATCGGGCCAGTAAGCGACCAAACCGGACATTGAAGCAGAATGTAGAAGCCAAAGTACGTAACGAAGTAACAAAGTACGACTGATGCATCCTCATGAATGACGAAACGTACGTGAAGATGAATTTTGGACCGCTTCCAGGCCAAAAATTGTATGAAGTTACTGGTCGGGATGATGTCCCCGGCAAGTTCAAAAGGGTTTTTGCTGATAAGTTTGCAAGAAAGTGTTTGATCTGGCAAGGTATTATCAGCTGCGGACGAAAAACGCCGGTTTTTGTGACAAACAAGACCATGGACTCCAAGATGAACGAAGAAAACGTTTTCTTCCGTACATTAGATCCCACAAAGGACCAGTAAAGTTTTGGCCAGATTTGGCAAGCTGCCACTACAGCGAAGAGGTACTTCAGGAGTATCGGGGCAACGGGGTGGATTTTGTCGAAAAGGACATCAACCAACCCAACTGCCCCCAAATCTGCCCTTTCAAAAAATATTAGACAATTGTCAAGCAGAAGATGAAGAAGAATGGTAGGACGACTCGGGATGCAACAGTGATGAAGAGATGGTAGAACGAAATGACCGCTGAAGTCAGCGGACAGGGTGTCCAATCTATGATGAGTGGTATTTGACGAAAAGTTCGAAATTTCATCAAAACCACATCGGAATAGTTATTTTAATATTTTTCCTTTCAAGTGCAATAAAAAACCTACATTTTGAGTACAAAACATTTTTATTTTGTTTACATAGCTTTGAGATAGACCCGTTTTAACGCGTCCAGATTTAAGATGATCTATGCTTTACTCCAACTGTAGCTTATTAATTTAGATCAATCAAAGTGATAACAGCAGCGTCATTGCTAAAAGAGCTTTAAATTTAAAAAATCTGTCAACTAAATGAATATTCGGTACATGTGGTTCGTGAATGAACTGGTCAATCTTATTGGTAAAATGAGGATGTCGTTTTCTGAAAAACGTTTCACAGTCAATGAATTTGCAAGTTGTTTCACATCACCCTAGAAGTGAACCAACGAAACGAACGATACACTTTGATACTTTTCTCCTCTGCAACGAAATCTCCCCTCAAATGCTCCTTGTGCAACATGTTTCGGTTCCTTGCTGTGACAATTTTCCCCGCTTTCTGGCAACCGTCGCAGGGCTTTGTAGCATGGTTTAGCTGCATGCTTTTGTAGCACTCGAGCTGAGAAACGTAACGAATTTTCCACTGAAAAATTTGAAACAACCGGAAATTGTTGATTCGTTCATCACCATATACACAAGCCACGGAGGAAAAGCGATGAATCAACCGCATAGGATGAAATTCTCTGAAAAAGAATAGAAAAAAAGTAGATTCATTCATCAGCTTAGAGTTCTTAGAGTTTAGTTTCCCTTTTCTAGATCTCGATAATGAGATTGTTTGTATTTAAGAATTTCAGCTTTTTCTATTTCGAATGATTGATATCTCTAGAGTTTGAATGATTCTGACAGCCCAACAAAAAAACTTCATCAACAACAAAGTTGACGTTACAATTAACTTAGGCAAACATCCGTGAAAACTGAACCGAATCCATCAGCCATCAACAACTGCTCGCCTTGACTCCGTCCAAAACGTTCATCCATTAGAAGCCTATTATTGTGGTCAAATCCAATAACAATAATGAAACAGAAGAAATCACCCTGTGCAGACAATTTAGTGCTGCAGTGATTAAATTTCCACATTTACCAACGTTATAGTTATCATTTATATAAGAGCCTTATTAGAAGTGCTTTCACGGTGTGTGGCTTTTTTTTTGTTTTTATTTTTACTTTCAAAACATCATTTCTGCCTTAGGGTGTGGGCTTCTCATATCGCGATGCTCTGACATGTGGATATTGTGTGGTTAAAAATTGTGACATGAACCGTGGATGTCAGAAATCGAAGACGATCATTTGGGCTTTCGACGACTGATTGAAATCTATCGAGGTTCAGTGTTCGATGCAGTAAATAAGCTTAACTGGACCTACAGGGGTGACAGTGTTGATGTAAGTCGAAGCTATTGAAGCGATGATTCATAATTTTCCCATTAAAAACCCATCTAATCAAATCGATGTGGAAAACAAACCGTCAAAATGCAACAACAGCAAATGCGAATTTAAGAAATCTGCAAGCGAAAACATATCAGTTAATTCGAAATCCACCCAAACGTAGGTAGCATAATGTTTCAAAATGAAGTGCGTGAAAAGCGATTTTCACGCCGCCACGCCCGTTTGAACACTCATCGTCGTGACCTTCGCGTTCTTCGAATGGCATTTTTATAAACTGACCGGATCCAGTTACAAATATGAAGGCTTGGTATCTTTCATTCAGTTACTTTGTTATTCGGAATGCAGCCCTTTTGTTGAAGAGCTGAGGGGCACAGGAAAAGTCGCAATGCAATTGATAACACATCATAGGAATGTTGTAAGCAATCCGTTTTATTAAATCTATGGCTTATGGCGTGGAAAATAGATGGCATGAATTTGATGATGAGATAGTAGATAAGATGTAGGTGAATAAGAAAAAGGAATTCGAGAAAATTTTTATGGACGATAAACCTTATCAATGAAAGGTATGATTCATCGGTACCAGTACAATTTATTAGAATAGGAACTCAAATTTTCTGTATTTATAAAATTGTAGGAAGAACCTTAAAACCTGATCGAAAAAGTTTTTTTTTTAAATCTAATTCAACCTAGTTCTTTTAAATCATGCTGCTTAATAATTTAATTTATTTTTTTCTTTAAATTAATTAATTAATTTTAATTTCCACAGAAAATAATTTGAACAATTTTTTTCAATTACTGCATGCGAAAGATACTGCTTATCATACATGGCGACCGTTATAAAATCTGTTTCACATAGAATCTGGTCGGATAAAATAGATCATTTCTCCGCAAAGAAATAACGTACAACAAAAGTTAAAATATCATTTTGTAGGATTTTTATTGCACTTTAAGGAAAAAAATACATAAAAATCATTCGTCAGCATTTCTGATGAATTTTCGAACTTTTTTTGTGATTCCACCCATCATTTTCTGCACAGTACTGCTGGGAACCTCATTCGCCATCTTGTGCCAACACTTTTCCATTTGAGCGAGTTTTTTTTATGGTTCTGCCACATTTCTTCAGTTTGCCCTTAACTATTGCCCAATATTTCTCGATGGGACGAAAATCCGGACAGTTTGGTGGATTGATACTTTTTTCAACAAAATCGATCATGTTCTCCTTATACTACTTAACGACTTTGTGGGACCGAATGAATGGCAAAAACCTCTTCTGGAGACAATCTTCTTTGTAAACATTTCCATTCATTGTGTCCCCAGTGATGAAAATCTTAGTCTTCTTCCCACAACTACAGATCCCTTGCCAAATCATCAACTTACGAGCAAATTTATCTGCGAAAACAAACTTGAATCTACCCGCAGCATTCCCTTCACGCTTCGCAAGGTAAAATTTGCTACCGGGTATTTGTCCAAAATCCATTTTGACATAAGTTTCGTCGTCCATCAAAATGCATCCGTTGTACTTGGTCAACACTTTCTCGTACAACTTCCTTGCCCTCGTTTAGCAACCAGGTTTTGTTTCAGCGTCCTGTTGGGGTGTTCGCTTGCATGATACGACCGGAAGCCTTCTCACAAACAAATTCGTCGAGCTGTACTGTGGTTCGTATTGAACTTTTTCGCCAAATCACGCAAGGAGATTCCAGGATTATTGTGAACTGATCGAATTACCTTTGTTCGCAGCTACCGGTCATATGTTCCACTTTTATGCCTGGTTTGTTTAGCTCGATCCACCGTAAGGGTCTCCCGGTAACGTTGCAGCAGCGAATGTACAGTCGAATTTGGATGTTTCAGGAATATCGCGATTTTTACCCCTGAACACGTCGGTTTCTCTACGTGAGTGTGCAGAATTTTCTCTCGCCTTTCGGGTTCCATCGTCGATAACTTTTGACTGACTGCTTCAATCTTGATGAAATTTTCACCACTAAGTAAACAAACCATCCGGATCAAAACACTGTCAATAGATTCGATATGTGACAACTAGGGGCCCTGCGGTAAATAAAAAGATGCGACCAGATTATTTATGTAACAGACTTTAGATTTGTACTTTGATTTCATGCAGCTGTCTTAACTTTATCATTCAAATTAAAATTCCTAAATTGAATCGATAGTGATACAATCAAAATTCATTACTTTATTTGAAAATTAAAGAAACAGAAATCAAAAAGACATACCGTAAAACCATACCGTATATAAAACTTGCAGACATGGCGCATTTTTATTTACAATTTTTACAAACAGCACTAGTCTTGGAATTAAGTAGCGAGATATTTATTTATGAGATATTTATTCATTGATGTCAAGGAACTTATTGGTCCAAAAACGAAAAAGAAATTATTTGTAGGTTGTTCGATGATTTAATCACAACAACAACATTTACCCAATTTTTAAACCCGATTCTCCCAACTTTACCGTATAACGTATTATCTGATTAAGGCCTAAACTGGAGAAACGTAGACAACTTATATGGTCTCAAAGTTTTATTTTTACATTATAAAGCCTTATTCAGTAGGGGAAAATGGGGATACTTGATCCCTTATTCTTATTTTTATCATATTTTCTTGGTAAAATTTGCAGATCGCCGTCTTTAGCATTTTCTGACAGCGTGTAATTTCAAGTTTAAATGCTGCAAAAGCTAGATCGATACATGAACCCGTAGATGAACTAGAAGCGTTTTCGTGGGTCTAAAAAAATGTGATATTTTGAAAGTTAAAGGAGACTTGATTTTTTATTGAAGGAGATTTGATCTGAAGATAAAAGTTCCATTGACATTTTTGGCTTTATTAGTTTTCATTTAACAGTTTATAATTGTCAGACAAAAATATTTCTCAAAGTTTGTCTACTACTCTAAATAATCATTGCATACTTAAAGGCGTAATTTTCAAATTTTCAGATAAAAGCACTTTTTTTATTCTATTTTATCAACAAATTATTGGATAAATATATAAGTCATTGGATTGGATTTGGATTCTAGGGAAAAGTGAAGCCATAACATACATTTAAGAAAACTTTTTTTTTAAATTGAGAGTTTACTATTGCTTTGAAAATATGGCTTTAATAAGTTCATATTATACTATATAACATACGTTTGACATATAAGAGTACATAAAGTCATTACAATTATTTCGTGAGGGAAACATTTTGAAATGATTAAAAAAGATTTTAAAGTCATATTTTGTTAGATTTTTCGAAAAAGTGCAATAACTCAAAAAATATTTTTTTTTATAATTTTTTGAGATACAGTTTTGTAATTTTGTTTTATTTTGCAATTTTTGTTCACAACATTTGGTATTTGTAAGACATTTCAGTTTCGAGATTTAGCTGAGGAATCAAGTATCCTTATTCTCCCCTACTGTTAAAAATTTCCCTCAAAATAAAGTTAGCCACGGTGTCTCCGGGAGAAAACTTTATTTTTTGAAAATTAGCATCGCTAATTTTTGCACCATTCAAAAGCTGGGACTTTCCCCTATCATTTGAGCCCAAATTTGAAATAATCCACCGGGGGGTCTAGAACAATTTATTTTTTTGAAGATTTTTTAACCTTTTTAATAGGTTTTTTTTAAGACAAAATCATACTTATCAAGCTAAAAACGCTCGTCTTACCTGTAGCATTAATCCAATTCCATATGTCAATAACATGATTTAATAGGAAATTTGCCTGGCTATAATTTTGTAAAGACATCAAAGTGATACAAATTGAGAGAAAAGAGTTAGAATGTCACAAACAGAGTGATTATTTTTTCATTTGAAAAAATCTAATAAAATTTCTCATCACTGCACTGATTGTACCAAGACCAGTAATAATATTCTACGAACTTAGCTATTGATTGTAGAGTCTATAAATGTTTAGGATGGTTTATTCACATTTAAAAAACAATCTCTCATCTTTCATGCTCAGGATAATCTGAAGTAAAGAGCATTTGTAGGGTTTTATTCTTGAAAAAATATCTCTCGCTTTTCTTGAAAATTTAGTTATTTATATTTTGAGAAAAGTTAGTGCGAGAATTTCATGTACAAATATTTGGGACTAAGAAACAAATTGGACTTACTTCTTTCATTTAAGCCCAAATTTCAAATAATTCACCTGTATTTTAAAAACCGAACATCCTTTTTGAAAATATTTTATCATTTTTGATGATTTCTAAAGGTTTTCATACTTTTCGCTTTGAATTGATTGTAAAACCCTAAACACGGATATCACTAAGATGATAAAGTGTCACATATAAAATAAGTAAATCAAAATAAAAAAAAATAAAAATCAAAAAATATTTATGGTTGGATGCTAAAATTAGTGTTTATTGAGGCACTCGTCTATGTAAAATTGTGGTAAAAATAAAGTTTTCAGGCGAAAATTCAAAATATTCCATTTTTATCTAAAGTATACGAAGTGAACCTTATGTCTTTCATTGATCTTTTTTTGATAAAAAGGATAATGAAGATTTCAAAATCTCAACATCAACTTTGTTTTCAACAATTTGAAGAAGTTGATTTGATGTAATATGTACTATTATCTGAAAATTATCTCTCAAATCATTTTAAGTTGTCAGGTCTTGAGTCATCAGATTTTTTGGGAATTTTTTATTTCATTTTCTGAAAATTTTGCATTTGTTCAAATTAATGATTATGATTTCCTAGATAAAGTTTAAAAACATGGGTTTTTATCTGATACATTTATTTGCCCAGATTATGCACATATTCAAAATGTTACATTGCTGAAAGTATGAAATAAGTAACAAAATTTTCAAGTAAAGTAGGTACCAACTTTTTTTTATTGGTATGTCCGGAACAAATTTGAAATCTATCTTTTGTCATTTGGAGTTGAAACGTCACGAGGAGAGGGAGGGAGGAGGGGGGGGGGGTTTAATTAAAAATAATTCAAATTTTCAAGAAGTTTGAAAAAACTGAACAAAAGCTGGCTTGCAACAAACTTGTATACAATCTACATTGCACAAAATAAAAGAATAGAGAAAATTAAGATCAAATATGTGAAAAAATTTCAAACAACAGGTGGTATTCCTCCCATCTTCTACAGTTTGGCTTTCGCTCTTTCAACTGTTTGAATTTTCAAAGAATGAATCAAATTGTTGTTTAAAATGCCTTTAACTTTCTTTATTCCCTACTTCGGGATTATTGGAAAAATCGGAATGACAAAAAATAATTTGATATTTGTTCCGGATTAATGAAACTTCATGAATGCTCATTACTTCTGATAATCCTGATCAAATTTATGTAAAAGATTGATTTTTTAGTGCAAATAAACCGATTCGAACATTTTAAGACTCTACAATCATTAACTAAGCTCGTAGAATACTATTTCTGGTCTTGGTACAACCAGTGATGAGAAGTTTTATTAAATTTTTCAAATGAAATACCAATCACTCTGTTTGTGACATTCTAACTCTTTTCTCTTAATTTGTATCACTTTGATGTCTTTTACAAAATTGTAAGCAGGAAAATTTCCTGTTAAATCATAATATTGACATATGGAGTTGGATTACCGCTAGAGGTAAGACGAGCGTTTTCATAGTAATAAGCATGATTTTGTCTTTAAAAAAACCATTAAAAAGGTTAAAAAATCTTAAAAAAAAAATTGTTCTAGACCCCCCGGTGGATTATTTCAAATTTGGGCTCAAATGATAGGGAAAAGTCCCAGCTTTCAAATGGTGCAAAAATTAGCGATGCTAATTTTCGATAAATAAAATCGTTCCATCAGAGACACCGTATATAGCAATTAGAAAACTAAAGAAGAAAATTAAAATTGTTTATCTCATTTCTTTCACAATTCAAACAATTTATACAACAATTCTGCAGAAAAAAAAAGATAATTTGGTTAACATGTCCGGAGAATAAATGTTCATCACATGTAAGCTTCCCAAGAAACAATTTAAGCTTTATGATGGTTAGCAAAACTGAGTTAGGACTATTGCATTAATCTTCATAAAACAGACTGATGTCATGCAGTTCTGAATAATTATCTCCTTGCTCATTTCTATAATCTTTTCATTTCACTAGAAAAAGGTTTTTTTTTATTAATTCCGTAACATATTTGTCAAATTTAACTTATCCAGCACACTTTTAGCCACATAAGATTTGTTTGAGGAAGTCAGTCCATAAATTTAGAGGTAAAACCAATCGTAAGGGTTTCAAATACTTTTTTTATGAGGATTTCAGTGGAAGTTGAGGACCATAATCAATGAAAGAAATTTTTTATAATAATTGCGCCTCGTCAAATCTTTAGAATAAGCATATTTTAATGAAATATTTATTTGAGAAAAATAATATAAAAAATATTTCGCGTAAATCATTTTTCAATAATTATAATTGAAAAACTTGTCATAACGACATCGGAAAAATAATTGAAATGGATGAAAATAGGCCTTAAAAAAATATTTTCAAATACTTGACACCTCATTTATGAGTTGTAAATCATTAGAACAGTAAATGAAGACAGACTTTTTAAATGAAATATCTAAGGTTGTGAATGTCTGGTGGAATGATACCATGTTGAAGTCGAATTTCCTTGTCTGGCGCCATATTGAAATCCAAGATGGCTTCTTCCGCTTAACTTTAAAATGTTTTAAAAGAATTGAAGTCGCATGAACACCCAGAATATGTGTATTGGGTGCTAGCGCTAAGCTAGAAGAAGTCGAATTTCGCTATCTGATGCCATCTTAAAATCCAAGAAGGTGGCTTCCGCAGAACTTAAAAATGCTGTAAATAATCAAAAATCGTATGAAATTCTCATTACATGGGTATTGGGTGAAAAGGCTTAACGAAAAGCACTCAAATTTCGCTATCTGACGCCACCGAAGATGGTGACTTCCGCTGATCTTTAAAATGCAGTGAATGGTCAAAATCTTATGTAAATTTCATGCAATTTTCAGTGATTTACAGCATTTTAAACTTAAGCGGATGCCGTCAATTCGACTTCTACTTGTTAAGCCTTTCACCCAATACTCATATTATGAGGGTTTCAAAACAGCAAAAGAAATGTTGCGATAGGTACCGTAAACTGGGGGAACTTTGATCAACGGGGTAACTTTGATCAACATGAAATTTTTGCAGATAATCATCATAATCTAAGTGAAAAGTTAAAATATTTTAAAACTATTTACTACGTTTTATAGCCTTTGAATTGAGTAAAAATGAGCTTAATTTGGTTTTGCTTGAAGGTTTTTGATATTAGATACTTAAAAAGGTATTTTAAAACCTTAAAATATCTGGTTTTTCGGAGGCTCACAAACAAACATCTCTCCTGATCAAAGTTAAGCGTTTAGGAGCAAATGGGTTGTTTTATATGAAAGTTCAACTCTTTTATTTGTTTATGTTTGGTTTAAGTGTTATTTTTATGGTCATTTGGTGAAAATGTTTGGCTATTGAAAAAAATTGATTGATTTTCCATGAGACAGCCAGTATAGTAAAAATGGCTAAAACGCTATCAAATGGTTCAAATTGAAGAATAAATGGAAAATGGGAACAGTGCGAGGATCTAAGGAATCGCATGCAGGCAAAATGTCATTTGTTATTGATGCCAAAAGAAATGCAAAATGTTTATAATTTTCGCCCCTAGATGTATGCAGCAACGTTGTCCTTCTTTTGATTATAAATGATTTTGAAAAAAAAACGTTGGAAAAATCAGTTTAGTTCTAACAAAAATAACTGTTATTAATGTTTATGCCTTCTGTGCTAATTGGTACTATAACAATAGTTTTGAAGAAGTTGAGGTAAGTAAAAACCATAGTGATCAAAGTTACCCCGAAACTCGAAATCTGGTTTTGTATGAAACATTTAATTATAACCACCAATGTCGTTTTAATTTATTGCAATCAATGATCATTTTTTTTACTCCTCACCTCAGTAAGTGTTTTACAACTTTGAGACATTACGAAAAAGCAACCCCTTCCAGAATATTCAAAAATGAAAGTTCCCCCAGTTTACGGTACCGTCAAACGGGGCATCATGCAAAAGCAGGTTTAGATGCAACATTTGTATACTACAACACTCATTCAATTTTTATTTCAATATACTGTAATAAAGTTATCATGGAATGATAACAAATTGATGATGATATATTTTTTGACATCGTTGACAAAAAAAATTAAAAAATCGAGCAATAGATGTACAAATTTTTACATTTTTCGATGCCATTAAAAACTTAACTTAGTATTACTGATTAGCCTAATTATATCACCTACAATCTTTATATTGCTTTCATTACCCTATACCAACACTGTTGGTGTATAAATATTTTTCGGACAATCTTCATTTTTTTTAAATAAATATTTTTATAATTCAGTTAGCTGTCTGGGGCAAAATGCAAATCAGAACTAAATATCATAAATCGCGTTTTCAGATGCTGGGATATGATTGTTTTGCATTATGCGTTTGTTAACATTAAAATTTCAAGATTTATTTTCATGATTTAGCTTATAGAATATTTTGTTGTATTTTTACCCCTCAATGCACAGTGGTGCAAAACATCAATCTAGCTGTACGAAATTAATAGCGCCCAGGGATGAAGAGATAGACATTCGGTGTCTTCAGCAACATTGTTCAGTTTGACATGGAGCATATTCTAGTATCAAAAAAAAATTTCCATGATTTTTTTTTTGAGTTTAAATGATTGAAAAATCGAATTTAAACGTCTTTTAATAAAACAAACTATATAAAGGAAAAATGCAACAGTTTATCAATAAATTAAATGTTTTCAACGGTTTTTCTATGGGTAAAATAGGTAATTTTTATATAAAAAGTGTATTTTCAATCATTCAAATCTCTACTAGTTCCACCGATTTCCCCGCTAATTTCAAATGGAAATGGTTCCGCTTATCATAAAAAATAATCACAAAAAAGGGGCTATTGCGAAAATGTGCACTTTTCGATGGAGGAGCCTTCCAAAATTGCCAATAAAATACACTAAATGCTTTCTATAGAGCTTCAGCAACTTTTAAACCCATAATAATATATGAGACAATTGTAGACCGTGGCTTGTTACAACTTTGTTTCAAAGACAGCGAACCATTTCATCCAATCTACAACGCGTCAGGTTCAAAAAACTGTTTTTTCATGAGATTTTTTTTGCTTCGACTGTAACTTCTGAGGGTGATGTGACAGGACTTTGACATATTCAACAAACTTATGTATTTTGATCAAATAAACAACTTTGTCGAAGACATCAAAGCCCTAATTTGGAAAACAAAAAATTTAGCATTTTTATCTCGCTAATGGTGGATCCCTCGGCAAAAATTTTGATACTAGAATATGCTCCATGTAAAACTGAACAATGTTGCTGAAGACACCGAATGTCTATCTCTTCATCCCTGGGCGCTATTAATTTCGTACAGCTAGATTGATGTTCTGCACCACTGTGCAATGTATGCACACTTTTTTCTCAAAAACATTTTTGACAGAAAAAATTTAAAATTTAATTCGAACAAAACCAAAAATTACTGCAATTGGTGCTTTATGCGTTATGACATCACAAATGTATCAAAAACTATAAATTTTCAAACATCTTCATTTGATTTTTCATTAATTACAGAGTTTGTTGCAACTTACCCCTTTTTTTTAGTAGGGTGAGAATCGCATGCTTTTGTAAATTTAAAAATAACTGGTGAAACCAATAATTTTTCTGACTACGTCAGTTTGGTGTCCCATCAACCTTAAAACTTTTGATGTACAAGAGGTATGATTATCTGTAAACATTAAGATTTTTGAAGCCATTGAAGTTGAAAAGTGTTGCATGTTGCCCCAGTTGACGGTACTTTAAAATCAAAACACTTGCAAAAAAGACTTGGATGGTTTACAGGAATCACCAGAAGGCTATATGCCAAAATTGAGCTGAATCTTACAACGGAAAAGGGTTGCACTGAATCTCGAGTGTGAAAGGGATTCTGAGACATTGTGTTCAGAAGAAGCATAAAAACTGGTTTTTCATTTTTTTTTCTTCATCAATCGATTGCTTAGTTATGTTAATATTATCAAAATTTCAATCAAGACTATCATTTCACCTCAAAACTGCAACTCGATTGGACAAAAAGAGGAAACAAAAGAGTTATGGCTGTTCAAAAATTGTATTTTGGTGGCAAATTGTATTTTAACACACAATGAGTAGTGGAGAATGGGGAATCATTGGCCACTTTTTTTCGTTGTTCCATAACTTCTTTACTATACTACTATAGGTGATCAATTGACACAAATTATAAATACGAGTCTAAGATTAGGAATAATACCTTCTACATGGAAGCATTCGACTGTTGTTCCGATTGAAAAAGAGAAAAATGCACGAGAGGCTAAATTATATCGTCCGATAAACATGTTGGAATTACAAGAAAAGGTGCTAGAATTAGCAGTTAAAAAACAGTTTCTACGTTTTATTGAATCAGAAGGAATATTGATTAACGAGCAATCTGGATTCAGAAAACAGCATTCAACGGAGTCTGCAGTGAACTTGATACTCAGAAATTGGAAGATCAATATTGAAAACGGTAGTTACACAGTTGCTGTGTTTCTGGATTTCAAGAGAGCTTTTGAAACGATTGATCGGTTAAAGTTGGTAAACGTATTAGAAAGAATAGGTATCAACGGAACGGTATTAAACTGGTTTAAAGACTACTTGAATAGTAGAATGCAAAGAACAAAATATGGAACATCGTATTCCCGATATAGAGAAAATAATCTAGGTGTCCCCCAAGGAAGTGTCCTGGGTCCCTTGTTATTCATATTGTACATCAACGACATGAAAAACTGTCTACATTATGGTCGTCTCAAACTGTTTGCAGATGATTCAGTTTCCTACTGGAGCGGTGATGACTTAGAACTAGTTATCCAAGAAGCAAATGCTGATTTGAAAAACATTTCTGAGTTCATAAAACATAAAAAATTGTGTCTGAATCTTAATAAAACGAACTGGATGGTTATTGGTAATCGAAAAATAAGAGTCTTCCCCGAATTGCTGATTGATGGTTGTGCCATCGAAAGAGTGCGCCAGGTCAAATACTTGGGAATACAAGTTGACGAGAAGCTGAATTTCATAGCACATATTGACTATACAATCAAGAAAATCGCCAAAAAATATGGCATACTTTGCCGAATTAGCCGTTATATGACTTTCTGGTCAAAAGTAATTTATGTTAAATCTGTGATCATGCCACATTTTGATTATTGCGCTACAATATTGCTTCACGCATCTGACACACAAACAAATCGACTACAAAGAATACAAAATAAAATTATGCGAGTAGTGATTCGATGTAATCGATACACTCCCAGTGTTTTAATGCTCGATATTCTTCAATGGTTATCAGTTAAACAAAGAATTGCATATAACAGTTTAATATTTATATATAAGATGAAAAATGGAATGTTACCATATTATTTAATGGATGGCCTGCAATACGGAACCGACGTTCACAGATACAACACAAGAAGAGCACAAGACTTCAGACTGCCGAATATTAAAAAAGAGATGAGCAAACGCTCTCTTTTCTACAACGGATTGCTAATGTTCAACAACCTACCGACAAGCATCAAAAATAGTGTGAACATAAACACTTTTAAGAAAATGGCAATACAATACATCAAACAGACTGTTTAAAATTATGACAAATCCTGACAAGGATCATACGATGAAAGTGATGTAAATCTGACGAGGATTCAGATAAAGAATTGTACGGTGATGGACATACGCGGGAGTAAATAAGACGAAAAAAGTCGTACAAAATAAGAAAATTCAAAGTAATATAAAATTATCCTAAGGATAAAATGTCCCTCCCACTTCTAAAGAAGCGTATGGGGTGGAGGAAGGACCCAAATGGGCCTACGGGGCCATCACAAAAAACTATAAAAGATAAAATAAAAATTAAAAATGGTATGGGTTTCTACATTTTCAAGGTATCATAAGGTTTTTTTTTTAAATTGTCCCCAAATTCTGCCTGTTTGAAAAAAAGCAATATTTTTTGGATTTTGAAAAATGGTGGGGAATCGTGGGCCACCAAACCCAAGTTGACCAACTAACATGCAAAGTTTATGAGTTGACCCAAAACTGTGATTTCCTAATTCATTTCGTTATTTTAAAGCAATTCCAGATGATGAAATAAAAAAGAGAGCTGTGTATGATCGCATAGATTCCAAAACCTGGCTCGCGAACGAAGAAATCTTATATAGGAAGGATAAAATATTTTTAATAACTATTCATTTGGCATAAGAAAACTTTACAGATAGGAAAAACGTATTTTTAGTTCTGAATGTGTATAAAAACATAAAAATATAGGTGGTTCAAGATGTGTGGCCCACGATTCCCCACAAGCTATGATTTGCAATTTGGTTGCGTTTGTGTGACTTATTGATGTTTCATCAATAAATCCTTTTCCACGTGAAAGATCATGACAAAACTAAGATCATAAGCGTATGAGCATATTTTTGTTGTTCACTTTAGGTTCCCCATCGACGAAATTAGCGGGTGTTTTTTTAATTATGTAAGTAAATTTTTCTAACTTTTTTTAGCTTGATAAATAAAAGAAGCATATGATGCGTATTTCAGTCAACAACATATAGAAATATATGCTCACGCAAAGCGACGGCGATGACAGTTGGTTTGAGATTTTTATCTCAACACACATCTGAGATATTAAAAGTGGCCCACGTTTCCCCATGGCCCACGATACCCCACTCTCCCCTACATTTTACTCATTGCGTTTTACAGGACAATTGAACGACCAAAATTCAATCTTTGAACAGTCATAACTTTTATGTTTTAAGTCCAATCGAGTTGCAGTCTTCAGGTGAAATGTTAGTCTTAATTTTAATAAAAATCAACATAACTAAGCAATCTATTGATAAAGAAAAAAAATTGATGAAAAACCAGTTTTTATGCTTTTTCTGAATACAAAAATATACAAAAAAGTACACTAAATATACGCTCAAATCACAATCTTACAGTGAAAAAAGAGGAGCTTAATACTGAACCGATAAAAATACGATATGAACAAAATATTACCATGAAATATGGCCATATGACATCCCTAGCTATGTTTTATGTAAAAGAATTCGTGATATAGAAAATTTCGTCAAAATTTAAGCCATGATGTATGCTTAACATCAGTTTCTACCATTTTCAATTAAATAATATCAAAATATTGCAAGTGTAAATGAGACATAGCTAAAACACAAATATGCGCATTTAGCCCGCCGGTTTCGGAAATCGGCTATTTTGACTACTTTTATTATGAAATTACTTTCACAAAAACTGTAAGAGATTTTAACAGATAAATTGCTCTAACGTATATTAACAGATGTCCGCTAATGTGCATATATTTTCAGACTCCTATCTTTTGGAATATGGGAAAAAATGAGTAATTTCCTCAATATGCGCATTTAGCCCGCTTCTCCCCTACTCGGGATCGCTAAGCTAAGGTTCCAAGCTAAGTTTCATGTCCTTTTTTATGAGCTACTCCAAGCATAATTACCTACTCGTTTGAAATAAAATATGTTAGTCTTGTTTTCGCATGCTTCGCTAAAAACTGATTTTGATTGAAGAACGACTCTTAATCGTTTACTTCAAACAAGTGACATGAACATCCTTTACAAAAGAACACACCATACATATTTCATGGAATCTCTCTTAGCATATTAAGATATGTTCTTCCGACTTCAACGAAGCGTTGTGAGAATCCATAAATAAATCTACGTAGCTACATATGTAGCAATTATAAATGCAGTTGTCGCTGACCTCGCATTACATCTGAGGTCAAAGGTGTTGTTTTCGGATTATTGGCGTTTAATTGGAGTCTCTCTAAAGGTTTTTCTCGAAAAGCCTCCCACTGGTCACAGACAAACGGATGTGCACCTCATAGACACGCTTCTTAAGAAATTATTTTTATGAAAATGCAGCCCGTCTGTCTGTGAGGCTTTCGGAAAAGCCGTCCCTGTGTATCGGCGAGCCACCCGAGTGCGTGAGGTTACCACTACCGGTCATCATGGGTCGGCCATGCCAAAGATCGCGCGAGAAATGTCGAGGAGGATGTGCCGCCGAGCGAGGGTACAGAAAAGCGCACCCAGGCCCACAGGTCTTAGAGAGGCGGCATGAAGGTTCAATAAAAATAGTGGTGGCCATATAAATGGATTGTATTGATCGTTGGTGGTCATCATTTGGTTGCGATCGTTCCGTCCATCGGGTTTGGCATCTGAACGTGTGTCTCTGTTTTTTTTTTCTGATTTTCTTCAACCAAGTGAGGGTGGAGTTGCTACCATGAAGGTGCGTTTGTGGGTGCTACTGGTGTTTTCCTTTCTTGATTTATAGACTGTGAGTGAGTGAGCTTATAATAATCAATGTTTTGTTTTCTGTCCCGGTGTTTGTAGTTGTTCTTGGTGCTATCGATGGCATTGGCCATTGCCTGTGGAGCGGCCATCGAGAAGTCACAGAAGGAAGAGTCAGTGGAAGCTAAGCCGGAACTGGCCAAGGACTCCAAGGCTGAAGGAAGCGAAAATAAAGTGCAAAGCAAACGGGGACTTTGGGACTTTGGATATGGTTCTGAGGGGGTGGAATTGCAGGGAGGATTCAAGCCTTCGTTTGGTTATGATGTTAGTGCTGGTAAAAGTGACTACAGTACATATGAAGTGACGGAAAATCAGGAGCACGTGTACACCAAGCATGTTCACGTGCCAGTCCCAGTTGAAGTTGAAAAGCATGTGTTCATCGAGAAGAAGGTTCCAGTGCATATTGATCGCCCAGTGCCATATCCGGTGCATATCGAGAAAAAAGTTCCCTACATAGTGGAAAAGGAAGTTCATGTTAAGGTAGATCGTCCAGTGCCCTACCCTGTCAAAGTGCCATATCCAGTTGAAGTCGAGAAGAAAGTCCCCGTTTACATCGAAAAGCAAGTGCACGTAGACCGGCCAGTTCCGTATCCAGTCCACGTTGAGAAGAAAGTTCCAGTATACGTTGAGAAGAAGGTCCCAGTTTATGTCGAGAAGGAAGTGAAAGTTCCAGTGGAAGTTAAAGTGCCTGTAGTTCACAAGGTGGAAGTTCCCGTTCCCAAGCCATATCCGGTCCACGTTCCGAAGCCATACCCGGTGTACATCGAGAAGGAAGTGATCAAGCACGTTGATCGGCCTGTTCACATCGAAGTTGAGAAAGAGGTCCCCTATCCAGTGATTCACAAGGTCGAAGTCCCCAAACCCTATCCAGTTGTAGTTGAAAAGCCTGTCTACATCGAGAAACAGCCAGAACACCATCATCATGAAGAGCAGGAACATCAGCATCTTGCCCATCATTCGGAAGCTCTGACCCAGGAGCAGCATTACATCGAAGAACCGATCCACGTGATCGACGAGCGTCACGGAAGTGCTGGACAGGAAGAATACCACCAGCACCAGCATCAGGATCAACCGTACGCCGAATCCAACCAGAAGGAAGTGAAGAGCTCTGAACCGTCGAAGCCAACGGAGGACAAACCTGTACATCAAGAGCAGCACCATCACATTCCTAATCATCATGCGGCCAACAGCAATAATGATCAGTAGTGATGAAAAAATATGGTGTTACCAATAATTTAGATGAGTTTTTCTCACTTGGTGTTACGTCACACTGTCCCAACCTTGAGAAAAATTGGCTTTGAATGCTTAATGTACTGTTGACGTTAAGAAAGATGATAAGAATGCTTTATAAGTTTACTTTTCAGCTGAATTGGCAGATGGTCAATCTACTGTGAAACGTCGAGAAAAGTTGATATCTTTTAGGTAACGTTAAGATCAACACTGGTACCTGAGAACTTTAGTTAAAATAAATCAATCCTCCGTAACTAATTTTTTTAATTCTGAATTTCATTGCTGTGCACTTATTGAAATCTTGATTTTTAGTTTATTTAAAAATAGGTTTAAATCAACTTTATGTTCATAGTAGTTTTGGTTTTTCTAAATACCTTGACTTTGACAAAATTCTGTTATGTGAAGATAAAATTTTGAAACTTTTTATTGATTTCCAGAGGAAATAACAAAAATTAGGAATGTTTCATGTTCTTTGAGAACATGAGCAAGAAAGTTCTCTACGTATAATTTTCAACAAATCTTTGCGAGAGCTGTTCTGTTTTCTACTTCATAATAATCTAATCTATTTAAATCTTCTGCAGTAAAACCACTGACTGGACACTCGATTTCGTATGTTGGATAATTTTTCCAGTAGTACGCAATAACGATTCCAGAGTGCGCATCGATGGCTTTTGATGTAATGCTATCCCAGTTGAAAAGTGTCACCCAACTTTCAAGGAAAAATAGGTAATTTCGACGATACAATCGGGTTAAAGTCTGCTTCATTTAATATTGGAACACAAACAATTGCGTGTAGTTCAGTCATTTATTAACGAATTCATAATTTGTTTTTCATACAAATGTAGCATTTTCTTTACTCTTTCATAAAAAAAAATTAAAAAAATTATTCATTGCTGTTTCGAAGAAATTCTCGCACTTTTCCCGTAATACGGCACATTAGGCGGCGCACACCCTTTTCGTCCACCGTTTTGGCGATTTGATTCCACCAGTTCTTCATTTGAGTCATGTTCCTAACAAGTTTTCCCTTTGCCTTAAGCCTCCGCTTCGTGATTGCCCAGTATTTCTCTATCGGCCGGAACTGGGGGCAGTTTGGGGGGTTGAGGTCCTTCGGTATTACGCTGACCCCGTTCGTTGCGTACCATTCCATAACCGTTTTGCTGTAATGGCAGCTTGCGAGGTCCGGCCAAAACATTACTGGACGGTCGTGGGCACGAATAAACGGCAGAATCCGTTTCTGTAGGCACTCTTTTTTGTAGACTTCTGATGTCATTGTCTTGTCAGTGAGAAAGACTTTGGTTTTCTGTCCACAACTGCATATCCCATGCCAAATCATGAACTTGCGGGCGAATTTATCCGCAAACACGAACTTAAATTTTGCAGGTACATCCCCCCGAGCCGTCGCCAAATAAAATTTTTGACCTGGGATTTGCCCAAAGTCCGCCTTCACGTAGGTCTCATCGTCCATCAGAATACATCCGTCGAACTTGGTCAGCACTTGGTCGTACAGCTTTCGAGCACGGATTCTGGCCACATTGTTCTGCTTCAGCGTCCGATTTGGCTGTTTGCTGGCTCGGAATGATTTTATTCCTTCCCGGAGACGAATTCGTCGCACCGTACTGTGAGCGGCCTGGAACTTATTGGCCAAATCGCGGTCTGAAAGATTGGGATTCCTCTTGACGGCCTTGATGACTTTCCCACGCAGTTTCCGGTCGACAGTTCCACTCCGACGCTTCGAATGCTGCTTCCGAGCCGTCGTCAATGTTTCCTTGTACTGCTTGATAACACGCCATACGGTATTTCTGGGCATTTTAAGCTGTTTAGCTAGCTTCGATGCCGACAACAATGGATTTTCAAGAAAACTGTGCACAATTTGATCTCTCCGTTCGGCTTCCATGGCGGTTGTTTACAAAACGCTATCGTTTGGTGTTATGACATAAATACATGGTGAAAGGTAATGAATTTCCCGACACGTGGGTGAAAAAAGTTTCCAAATCCGTCCACTAGGAGCGCCACAATGAGCAAAAGAATTTGTTCCAATATTAAATGAAGCAGACTTTAGACAGGTATATTTTACCTACAGGGCATTTTTTGTAAAATTTGGCGAGGTTCGCAATACCGACGATAGATGGTAAAATGAAACAGATAATGATCGGATTTTTAATCTAATATCATGTCAGTGTGATCAGAGTGGTAAATCAATGATTATTTTGCTATGTAGTTTCTCATTGGAATCGATAACATCTGTCAAAACTAAAAAGTTACTTGAATTGTCAAAACACACAACACACAATTTAGGGACTGAGAATTTCAGAAAACAGAACAATATATGGAAATCAGAACTCAGAAATTAGTAGGGGAGATGGAGGATACCTGATTCTCGGGAAACTTGTGGATTCCTCAGCTATATCTCGAAACTGGAATGTCTTACATAGAACAAATGTTCTAGAAAAATACGCCAAATAGAACAAACTAACAAACCTATTTTGTCTAAAAAAAAAGTAAAATTTTTATTTTTTTAGTTATAAAACTTTTTGTGATAAATCTATCAAAATGTGACTTGAAGATCTATTTTAACCACTTTGAAATGCTTCCCACATGACGAAATTATAATAAAAATATATATTCCAATGCTTTTTTTCTAAACACTGGAAAATTGCACCTTCAAGTATGCAATAATAGGGTAGTATAGATAAACTTAGAATTACAATCTCCGAAATCAGAACTCAAGATTTCGAACCTAGAACTCTAAAATTCAGTACTCGGAAATAAAAATTCAAGTTTTGAGTACGCAGAACTTGGAACTCAGAATTCAGAGCTCAGAACTCAAAACTAAGACTCAGACTCAGAAATCAGAGAGCAGAATTCAGAAAGAAGAACTCAAAACGCAGAATTTCCAAAGGGCCAATAAACTTTCAATTTATTTAGAACTCAGAATTTATAGAACTACTGAGAAATTTATGCTTACAACTGTTAGCTCGAATGTTAGAACTCTAAGAACTTTGAACTCAGAGGATGGAATCAAAAGCTTTATACACAGAGCTCGGAATTCTAGCAGAAGAGCTCGTATTGAAATTACAGGAATATGAACTCAGGTTTTCGTAATGCGGACTCAGAGATAGGAAGTCAACAGCCAGATATTTGAACTGAGAGCTTAGAACACTGAATTCTGAATTCAAAAGTGACAAATTCACTTCTTAATAATAAAGTGAAAAAAAAAACAGAACTCGAAATTCAGACCTTCCACAGAAATAATAACTCAAAACTTATAACTCCGAACCAGGAACTCTTTTTTTTTAGGGATTTTTTACGGCTATCAGTCTCGGATTTTTTAAGTAAAAACGACTGTTTTTTACTCCAACGTTTCGATCCTTATTGGATCTTCATCAGGGGCTACAATTTATTGCTAATTTAGTGAAAATCGACTTTGAAATTTTGTTGGTGCTTACCGATAAAGTGTCGTTTTCTTGTTAAGTTTGATTCGGCTTATCTTGAACTGCTGTCATTGGGTTTCTGTGTTGGATTATGTTGGTTATAATTTTGTGTTTCTTGTATTTTAAAGTTTGGTGAGACTTACTGCTGACGAATTTTTGTAGAATATTCGTTTTTCTATTGAATTTTGGGAGTTTTACAATTTTCTGCATCGGAACTTTGCACTGTGGACTGTTTTGGTTTTCGAGTTGTTTTTAAATATGGCGTTCACTAATTTGTGTTGGTGTAATTTAATGTTTGTGATGTTGTGTTTTGATCCTTAGTATTGTGTTTTGCTTCTTGGGTTTTGATTTTTTCTAAACACTGAAAAATATTTGTGTATGTTGAGTGTAAAATATCTGTATCCTTTTTAATGTTAACTGATGATGATGTTGTTTTTATGTGGCAGCTTTCCAGCATCATGAGTTTGTTTTGGTTGTCTCCCCTGTCGATGATTTTGGCCTTATCGATGTTGAACAGGTGGTGCATAGCTGCTTCATGTTCCAATAATGCTGTTTGCTGCCTCAAGGTTGTTATCTCGTAATCCTGGTCGGTGCATCCTCTGTCCCACAGTCGTTTCAGCTCATTCGTTTGTGTTCTATGTTGTGACATCCGTTGTTTCAGTTTTGCTATAGTACATCCAATAGTCCTATTTGCCGCTAGTAGTATTCGTGTCACAATTCAGGGCGTATCACTAACACCTTTTCATTTTGGGAACATTAACCTAAAAAACGACCGTGTTCGTCGGCTGGCTGCTCGATTTTTGCACTGGAACTTTTGGAGGTTAATTGTCCCGTTCACATTCGTACACGCCAGTGGGACGCCAGTTAATGTGCGTGAGAAATGTCAAAAACAACTCTATATAGCAGGCGTTACATTTCCGTTCGAAGCTGTTTGAATTTTCGGTTTGGTCTGGATTACCATTGCATTCAATCTTGTACACAACATTAGTATGCTCGTCGTGCGGAGTTTTGTCTTTCACGACCGGTAGAAGTGATCCGATCGTTTTACTTTGTTTGGTTGCGATTTTAATATGTTTAAAACCTGAACCTAATGTTTTTGTTATTTGTGCTGTTAAGCCATCAATATATGTGAGAGATTTATAACATTTTATTTCGTTCTCTTCCATAGCTGTCGGTTCAATAATTTTTTCTCCTAATTTGTTAATGATTCCATTGATAAGTGTGATTGGGTAATCATTCATTTTAAGGTGTGTTTGTATAACTTTTTTTGCGTTAGTTTTATCTGTATTGGATGTGAAATCAAAAACTCTTTTCGCAAAATTATATGCTACGTTAATTTTTTGATGTAGTGGTTGAAACGACAAAAAGTTCAAAAATCTTCCGGAAGCGATTGGTTTCATGTACCATTCCGTAGATATCTTACCATTTGTGTTTCGGTGCAGCATTAGGTCCAAGAACGGTAGGTGGTCATTCATCTCCATTTCGACGGTGAATTGGATGTTTGGATGTTGTGAGTTGAACGTGTTTCTGATTGCATCTACTTGTGTTGGTTGTAGTACGAGGAATAAATCGTCTACGTACTTTTTGATGTGTTGGGGTGGCACTGCGCAGGCTTCAATTGCGTCGTCGAGTAAGTCATCCAGCACCAACTCGGCGACAGGCGAAGCAATTGGGCTTCCCATAGCGAGGCCTGAGATTTGTTTATAGTACACGTTGCCGAAACAGAAGTAGCTGCTGTCCATGCATAACTCGACCATCTCCCAGAACAGGTCTAGGCAGATTGGAGTGTGGGCTGATAAACGGTTCCAGTGTTTGAAAACGCTTTTTCGCACTAGTTCTTTTGGGATAGATGTAAAGAGCGAAACTACGTCGAATGAAGCCATCACGTGCCCTTGTGAGATGCTCAGCGACTTTATAAAATCGTTGAATTCGTGGGAATTTCGTAGGCTATAACCAAAACCAGCGTAACCAAACGCGACCCAACCTCAGGCTTTCAGACCA
This sequence comes from Uranotaenia lowii, assembly GCF_029784155.1. Taxonomy (NCBI): domain Eukaryota; kingdom Metazoa; phylum Arthropoda; class Insecta; order Diptera; family Culicidae; genus Uranotaenia; species Uranotaenia lowii. The sequence goes on along the minus strand of NC_073692.1, from coordinate 186,138,018 downwards.
AAAACAATGATATGGTCAAACGTCTAGAACGACTTAAACTATTAGACGAAAAAACTGCGAAAAAAATGCGCACCTATAAAGCTGTATGCCCCCGCATCTACGGCCAACCGAAGGCGCACAAACCAGGACTCCCTCTCCGCCCCGTCGTACCCTGCATGACCGCGCCATCCTATCAACTCTCAAAATATGTAGGATCGCTTATTAGGAAAGCTCTTGCGCCTAAATATAGCCTACGAAATTCCCACGAATTCAACGATTTTATAAAGTCGCTGAGCATCTCACAAGGGCACGTGATGGCTTCATTCGACGTAGTTTCGCTCTTTACATCTATCCCAAAAGAACTAGTGCGAAAAAGCGTTTTCAAACACTGGAACCGTTTATCAGCCCACACTCCCATCTGCCTAGACCTGTTCTGGGAGATGGTCGAGTTATGCATGGACAGCAGCTACTTCTGTTTCGGCAACGTGTACTATAAACAAATCTCAGGCCTCGCTATGGGAAGCCCAATTGCTTCGCCTGTCGCCGAGTTGGTGCTGGATGACTTACTCGACGACGCAATTGAAGCCTGCGCAGTGCCACCCCAACACATCAAAAAGTACGTAGACGATTTATTCCTCGTACTACAACCAACACAAGTAGATGCAATCAGAAACACGTTCAACTCACAACATCCAAACATCCAATTCACCGTCGAAATGGAGATGAATGACCACCTACCGTTCTTGGACCTAATGCTGCACCGAAACACAAATGGTAAGATATCTACGGAATGGTACATGAAACCAATCGCTTCCGGAAGATTTTTGAACTTTTTGTCGTTTCAACCACTACATCAAAAAATTAACGTAGCATATAATTTTGCGAAAAGAGTTTTTGATTTCACATCCAATACAGATAAAACTAACGCAAAAAAAGTTATACAAACACACCTTAAAATGAATGATTACCCAATCACACTTATCAATGGAATCATTAACAAATTAGGAGAAAAAATTATTGAACCGACAGCTATGGAAGAGAACGAAATAAAATGTTATAAATCTCTCACATATATTGATGGCTTAACAGCACAAATAACAAAAACATTAGGTTCAGGTTTTAAACATATTAAAATCGCAACCAAACAAAGTAAAACGATCGGATCACTTCTACCGGTCGTGAAAGACAAAACTCCGCACGACGAGCATACTAATGTTGTGTACAAGATTGAATGCAATGGTAATCCAGACCAAACCGAAAATTCAAACAGCTTCGAACGGAAATGTAACGCCTGCTATATTGGATGTACTATAGCAAAACTGAAACAACGGATGTCACAACATAGAACACAAACGAATGAGCTGAAACGACTGTGGGACAGAGGATGCACCGACCAGGATTACGAGATAACAACCTTGAGGCAGCAAACAGCATTATTGGAACATGAAGCAGCTATGCACCACCTGTTCAACATCGATAAGGCCAAAATCATCGACAGGGGAGACAACCAAAACAAACTCATGATGCTGGAAAGCTGCCACATAAAAACAACATCATCATCAGTTAACATTAAAAAGGATACAGATATTTTACACTCAACATACACAAATATTTTTCAGTGTTTAGAAAAAATCAAAACCCAAGAAGCAAAACACAATACTAAGGATCAAAACACAACATCACAAACATTAAATTACACCAACACAAATTAGTGAACGCCATATTTAAAAACAACTCGAAAACCAAAACAGTCCACAGTGCAAAGTTCCGATGCAGAAAATTGTAAAACTCCCAAAATTCAATAGAAAAACGAATATTCTACAAAAATTCGTCAGCAGTAAGTCTCACCAAACTTTAAAATACAAGAAACACAAAATTATAACCAACATAATCCAACACAGAAACCCAATGACAGCAGTTCAAGATAAGCCGAATCAAACTTAACAAGAAAACGACACTTTATCGGTAAGCACCAACAAAATTTCAAAGTCGATTTTCACTAAATTAGCAATAAATTGTAGCCCCTGATGAAGATCCAATAAGGATCGAAACGTTGGAGTAAAAAACAGTCGTTTTTACTTAAAAAATCCGAGACTGATAGCCGTAAAAAAATCCCTAAAAAAATCAACCAAAACAGTCGTTCCATTCATAAAGAACCAGGAACTCAGAATTTAGAAGTGCAATCTCAGAAGTTAAAACACAGATCTCAGAACCAGTAGAGTATAATTTAGATTTTTTCTGATCTCAGCACGGAGAAAAAAGTATAGTATTTCCAACAATAATCCACTTTTGTTCAATCAAATATCTGATTGCTTCTCGGCTAACTAAAATTATTAAAATTTCAACAAAACATATAAAAGGCAATCTGATTGATTTCGTACATTCAACAATGTATATAATACATTCAACTATAGTTGTATGATTCATTTTGTGCATTCAACTATAAATATAATAGATTCAACTATAATGCACGATTGATGTGATACATTCAACAATAATTATAGTAGAAAAATCTATAATTTTATGATTGATTTATGTAATTATAAATATGATAAATTCAACTAAAATAATATAATTGATTTAATTATAAATATGATAGATTCAATTATGATTATATGATTGATTTAATTATAAATATGATAGATTCAATTTTATTTCCATGATTGATTCACTGAGGTCAACAATAAATATTGTACATTTAATTTCTGTTAATATTGGAACTTACCATATCTGAAGCACTTTTTCGGAATAATTTTATGGCTACGTTTTATTATCCTTTAATTGATTATTTCAGCATTTTGTATCTGGTGCGTTTTAGCCGCCATGATGCTAGAAAACCTGACCGGAAATCCCGATATCCACGTGCTGGTTCCTCCGCTGTTGTTCTTTTTGCATCTTGATGCATGGTTGCGCAGGAAATTGTGCGTCGTAACTCATCGGTCCCCGAAGACGTCCGTGCTTCTGCACCCGGCGAAGATTGACCTTGTGGGGGGAAAATTTACTCAATATCATGACATAAATCTATCATAAGCTGACTTACCATAATGCTAGTTTCCTGTGGGATCCCGCCAGGATCGTTTAAAAGAACGTCGAGACCCACGTCGATTTCCCGGGCAGCCAGAGTAGGTGTACTTTTCCCAATTCCAGGAACTGTCGGCCTTCTACACGATCGCAGCCAGGAACTGGTAGAGGAAAATGTTTCCCCATCATCGGAGAGCGCTTGCGTTTTGCCACCGACGCGACGTCAGGTACTATCGGCTGAGCCCTAAAAACAGCGATACGATCGCTACAGGGAACACGTATTGGGTCCCACACTTACTATTTTTTTATGTTTTTGCTGATGAACACTATAGTATTCAAGTAACACGCAATCTATCATAACAATATATTTTTATTTACTATACTTATGGTCCAATACCTAGAATCATTCATACATTTGTAGTTGAATCTATCATATTAACAATTGAATCAATTATACCACTACAGTTCAATCTATCATATTTACAGTTGAATCAATTATACCACTACAGTTGAATCTATTATATTTATACACTGCAAAAAATCCACACTTTGGATGTATATTTCCTCACACATACGGTATCAAAATTGCTCTGAACATAGATTTTATTTAAATCATATGATTTTTATATGTCATTCATGAAATTTATGAGGAGATTATAAAGTTCATTAGTTCTTGACACATAAAATTTATGATTTTCGTCTTTGGAAATTTTCACTTCTTCAAAATGGCTACCCTGAAATAAAAGTTGGCGTGTCCGTGCCAACAATGGCTATAAATCAAAAATTAAGTGAGTTATATTTGTTTTTTTAGTAAGTTTATGTGCTTTAATCTATTTTGACCGTAGGTATTTAACGATTGGTCACATCGTTGTTGGAGTCTAAAATAGAAGGATATCCTTGCGATCGGAACAGTCGGGTATTCCGTGAAAATTGATGCAGAGGTAGTTTATTGCGTTTATTGCAAAAAGATTTAACAGGTTTTCTTAAAAACCGTTTTCATTTGCAGGGTTCTGATACTAGTTGGTGAAAATGAACTGTCCTCCACTTTTTTTTCGTTCATGGATACAAAATAATTAGGAGGCGTGAAAAAAGTTCGAATCAATCAGCCACAATATGAACAGGAAACGAAGCTTATCAGTTGCCATGAGGATGCCGGAAATGAAGATAAGTCTGAGATAATGTTTTAGAGTTAGATGCAATTTGTAATTAATTAAAAATAAAAAAAAACACGATGGCAAAGCGAAACTAATCGATCTCTAAAAGCTCCGAATCCTAATGAGAAATCGCCTTAAGTTATGCATATGCATAAAACTAAATCGATGCCTATTTTAAGGCGTTTAGATACGCATGTAGTATACTTATAACATCTATGTGTATGATTTTGTAATTTTTATGTGTCGCATATGAAAATGAAATGCAGGCATATGATTTTCAATTGTTTGTCACATTGCAAAAATCTATATAGGTCCGCACATAGCGCCAATGTGTGGAATTTTTGCAGTGTAGATGAATGCCTAAAATCAATGATACAATTGTAGTTGAATCTATCATATTGACAATTGAATCAATTATATAACTACAATTGAATCTATCATATAAAGAGTTGAATCAATTATACCACTATAGTTGAATTTATTATATTTATAGTTGAATGCTTAAAATCAATCATACTGTTGTAGTTGAATCTTTCATATCTACAGTTGAATTAATTATACCATTACAATTGAATCAATTATACCAATACAATTGAATCTATTATATTCATAGTTGATTGCATAAGGTCAATCAGCAGTTTGTAGTTGAATCTATTGTATTCATAGTTGAATGCATAAAATCAATCATACAGTTGAATGTATTATATTGATAGTTGATAGCGTAAGGACAATTAGAAGTTTGTAGTTGAATCTATTATATTATATCTAGAGTTTTTTTTTGATTAAGTCGTATGAGCCACCTGACGTGTTTCGAGAAAATCACTGTTGAAGTTTTGTAACCTCTTTTTAAATCTATTATTTAAAATATTGCTCGGAATCGTCTTTAGAAATCGGTATGCGATAAGAAAATAGATGAGAATTAGACTACTGTATTTGATTCAGGCATACATTTAGTTGTTCGAGTGAACATGTACTTACGACTTTTGGCATTGCATGATTGGCTCTAACGTCGTTTTGCATGCTGTTAAATTTTATCTCTAAACTGTATAACATGTGTCTTAAACATTTCTATCACTTACTATTTAGCTTCAAGCACTCAAGTTCTAATATTATGTATGGCTCATCTGAATAATGGTTATTACCGGAAATGGTTTTAAAGGAATTCGTCATGTGCCAATCAGAATAGTATAGAACAAGAAAAAATGACTTACGTTTGAATCCCTGGAGCTTTGTCTAGTTCCTAGCGGGTGATATGATCTCTGCGGAATCTTCGGTTTCTACGAAACGCTTTTAATTTTGTTGGCAGCATCTGTGGTGGAAAAATGACGAAACTGAAAATCAGTCCAGTCATGAAAGATACGCATTGAACTTACCTCACAATAAAAAGAAGAAGTTTGTATAATCATATACTGACTTGAACAACTCTCACAAACAATTTCTTTTTAAATTTTTAACTTTACATCACTCGCCGCTGCATTTTCTGAGAAAATGCATAAGGTCGCAAAAACCAACGAACCGAACAAATATTTTGCAACCTTTGTTTTGCACGCCAATCCAGTGCAATGCAAAAAGTCGTAAAAACCAAATTGCACTCGAAAATGAGAAAGTCATTATACGCCCTAAATTCAAACCATTTTGTAGAATTTATTCATTGATCAAATAAAATGAAAGTTTTTTCTAAGATAGATTACATCATTATCAATCGTTTGCAGCCAATAACTCAATTTTGTTTACATTGGTTCATACGACGTAATCAAAACTAACTCTAGATATAGTTGAATGCGAAAAAATCAACTGCATTTCGATTATTGGTATAACAAGCTGAAATAATTGGCACAACTGTCGTCTTTTTTCTCCGTGAGAGTACACAAATAAACTCTCAAAACACAAACAAAGATCACAAAGCACACTTTGATCTTTAAATTTAGAAATGTGATCTTTGAGCTATGGACTTAGTTGTTAAAATTTAAACTTAGAAGTTGTAATTCATGAGTCAGAAGTCAGAACCTGGAGTTCTTAATTTAGAGCTCAAAATTAGAAATTAGAAATCCAGAGTTCAGTGAGTTATCAGAACACAGAACTTACAATTTGGAACTCCAAAATCGGAAGCCAAAAACCAAAACATAACATTTGAAACTCAAGAAGTCAAAACTCATAGCTCAGAAAAAGGGCTTGTGAAATAGCCCAGTTGGCAAGTCAGTCGCTTCCGGAGCCGATGTCCGTGAGTTCGAGCTCAAGAGTAAACATCGATCACAGTTGCCCCAGATAAGTTGATGACATAAAGATGTTAAAATGACTATAATCGAAAAAAATATAGAATAGGTCAGAACTAAGCAATCAAATTTCAGAATCAGAAATCTGAGGTTTTCAGACTTTTGGTGTCGGAGCTCAGAAATGAGAACATGAAATTCAGAAGTAAGTGCCGCAGAATGGTGAATTCCAGATCCTAACTACGGAATTCCGAATCAAAAATTCAAAATTATAAACTGACCAGAGGGCTTGTGGTATAGCTCAGTTGGCAAGTCTGTTGTCTCCTGAGCCGATGTCCACGAGTTCGAGCCCAAGAGCAAACATCGAACACAGTTGTAACGGATAAGTTTTTCAATAACGATCCACCAACTGCACCGTTGATAAAGTCGCGAATGCCACAAAGATGGTAAAACGACTAGGTATAATCGATACAAAAAAATAAAATAAACTGACTGAAATCCGACTTTTTCTCTTACATTGAATTTTGATTACTTGGAAATTGACTACGAATACCATTACTGAATTCGATTTTGAAAATTGGAATTCTTATATTTGAAATGCTGATTCTTCATCTTGATAGGTTGGAAAAAATGGATTTTCAATTCAGCATCTGACTCGACTCAATGTCTTTGGGTTCCTGCTGTCAAATCTGAATTCTAAATTTTGAAGCTCCAATCCATTTCTGATCAATGATAAGATTCACTTATGATTTTACTTGTAAGTGTTTGATACAGGATGTAGTTCGCACAAACCATGTTCAGTTTTTTTTATTTCTATATTTCGGTTAAGGGTGCTCAGCACCAACCCAAACATATAATTGGACCTATAGTTAGGGGAGAATAAAACAACCAATCAAAAACCCATTTCGTCTAACCGTATTATTGGCTTAATGCTTCGATCGTGAATCGACAAAATTATGCAATGCCAAATAACGCACCGCAGATGTTCCAGTGTAGTAGCAGTGCACTTCGTCATGAAGAGAGAGAGAGAGAGAGAGAGAGAGAGAAAAAAACAAAACTAGGCCAGATTGATGAACCGTGTGGATGCTGTCGAAAGTAAACGTTTTCCTCCCCGTCGTTCGGGGGGATGCAAAATTAAATGATTTACTTTCTTTGTTGTTGTTGTGGATTTTCTTCATTATATATTTAAGGTGATTGATCTAGCGGTGGACTATCGATAGCTTGGTGGAACCAATTTTTGAGATCATTTTTTTCTTTTGTATTGCGTCGTAGACGTTCAAGTGAGATAAGATGGCAGAAATTCAAGATACTAATTAGGGTAACGGACTTATTTTGGACCGGGTACATATTTTGGACCACCTTTGAGCTTTTTTCCAATATCTCGCTCATAAAACATTTTAATCATGATTTTTTTTTTACAAATAGAGTTCAAGCTACTTCTTATGATTCTAATCGTATATAACATTCAATTTAAATAAGATGATAAGGGAGAGAAAATTGAAAATAAAGTTTTGAATTTTTACAGTTGAGCCGAATCAAGTCCATTTCAGGAGGACGTGCCATTATTGAAGTCAACTTTCAAGAAGTTTTCTGCATAGTCGTGATGAATTTAACAACTACAAACATGTTCACAGCTATGAAAAAACACTTGAAAACAAGTTTGCAAGCTTGAAGAACCGAAAAAACTTGTTTTGATAGCAAATTTACCCATGTCGAAAATAGGTCCTACTAAATTACTTAGGGACTTATTTTGGACCACTCAACATAACCTGGGTATTATTCTTGCTGTTAAATGTTAATGAACGTACGTACGTTGTACGGCGATATAAAAAGAATTTCGCAGACTATTTCAAACGCTTAATAAAAATAAAATTTGGAATTTTGGCATTATTTTATTTAATTAACTCGCTAAACCTCAAACCCGCTTTTAAACGGGGTTTACTCCAAACGGCATAAAACCAAGCCAACGATTGTGTTAACTTACTTTTTGAGGTTTGTTAATCTAACAATCCGCATTAATGGCAACTGTTTGATAAGCATTAATCAAAAGCTACAGCTTAAAGCAGCTTAAAAACATGAAAAAAGTTAACATGCACGTTTTTTTAATTAAGTCATTATTTTTTATGCTTCAGGTAAAATTATTGACAGTTCGGTCAAAGGTTACAACCAAAAATATACTTGGTTAGGTAGAAGAGACGAAATATAAACCCCGTCTAAAGGAGGGGAAAAAACCGAAGAAAAACCAACAACAAATCGACAAATATGTAACGAGTTTAATGTTTGTAACAGTTGAAATATCTAGAAATAGTAGAACAACTTTAACAAAAAATATATATTCAACTATAGCAATGAGATCAGCATTTATATGTTTAAAAACTTAGGAAAATATTGTTAAAATGTGTAAAAATTACAAGCAAAAATGTACTTTTGTGATGTTTTCAGCGGTAAAAATATAACTTTCAAATGATTAAAAAGAACGAATAATTCTCGCATAATTTTATCTTTTTTGAATCTATGTATTCTACAAAACTGAAGCCAAACAAAATCCACTTAGGTTTTGGAAGTCAAAATGCATCAATTGATGTCACGGAGTTAATGATGTTCGACATTATTAACTTATCATTGGGCCGCCTGAAGGAGATTGCGTTCTAAAAATTGATCCTAAAGATAAGCCAACTGGCCAGTATTTACCACTGCAGATCAAATTTCGTCGAGGTTGCAGTGTGCTATCGGAATTTTCAAAACATTTTAAATACACAATATAACAGAGAAGTTTTTTTCGTTTTTATTCTAATCTTTTCGAAAATTATTTTTTAAAGCATTTAAAGTTTTGGAAAAAAGGTTGTAGTAAGAAATATTCAACAAACAAGTGTACCTAAATAGAGGCTGGAGAAAAGTTGAAGAAAGTTCAGGAATAAATTAACGTGAACAAACCAAACTTGTCTACAAGAATAACAAAGGAAAAGCATTACTGAATTATTCGCATAATTTCGCATCAATCGCTGTCGTAAATATAGCAACATTTAGATTAAGTATAAGGGTGGTCCAAAATAGGTCCAGAAGGTGGTCCAAAATAGAAACCTGGTGGTCCAAAATACCGACCAGAGTAATGATCGAAAAAACGAGTTTTTAGGCTTGAATCTTGATATATTGCAACAAACGACGATATTTTTCGATAGAAAAAGTCTCGATTTTTGTAATGAATGGATAAAGCAGTCAAAAATTGTAACATGTACTTTTTTTATTCAGAAAATAGCATAGCCACTTCCCAAAGCGGTCCAAAATAGGTCTGTTACCCTAATTGGTGATATAAGTCACTTTTGGCTACGTATAAGCTCTCCTATAAGCTATTTTAATTTGGTTATTTTTCATGGTTTGTAAAAAATAAGCTTCAAAGGCAATTGAAATTTATTTTGACAGTATAATGATTTTTTGTTGATTGTCGATTTCGATGTCCTCATTTATATCACTACTGAAGATAGTCACATTTCATTAAAACAGAAATGATGTGCTGACCTATGGACAAGAAAACGCCTTTGGGTATGTGAAACACCTTTGAAGGTCATATGTTTAAGAAAATATGAATAACAAAACATTAACTAGTAACAAAACGGTAAGTTGTATAATCTACATTCAAACATTAATGAAACACTTATATAAATGCTGTTAAAAGGACCACATAGAGGGATAGCTGGTAAATAACTTCATCTTTACTTCAAAAGTTGCCTCTCAGAAATATTTAAAAAACAATACAATTTTTTATGTCAGATTCATGCATTACGATTCAATAAACAAAGAAACAGTGTTATTTTTGGAAAACTGTTCAAAATGTGTTAAATAAGAGGGACTAAGTTTCGAGCAAAGGTTATTATGTACACAACTTTAAACTTTTTTTTTTACAAAATTAACGCAGATTAAAAATGTTAGTGTTTAATACGGGGGCATTGAATAAAACATTTATATATGAAATATTTGAAAAATACTTTGATTGGGGATTGGTCAGATTCAACAAACGGATTTTTAAATTATCAAGCAATTATTTGTCCATTGGTGGATTCTCATTCCAAGCACTGCCTTTTTGGGCATTTTCATTCCACGTTTATTCATTTCTAATTCACATTTCGTGTAATAGACGCACGCATAGGGATAATGTCCCAAACGATCGATTGACAAATGGCATAGATTGCGAAACGGATTTGTGTCATTAGAATATTGATAAATTTTTAAATAAATATAACTTTCACAGCATTTTATTCGAATAACCAGCATTTGAAAATTATATTAGAAAACTTCTGGATCAGTTTTGGCTCCATCTGCAAAACTACTGGACCGATTTTCATCATAAATATCAGTTTGGAATCGTCTTAAAAGCTCCTTTGTTGTTATCATGTTTGGGGGCAAAATTTAAGATTAATTCGAAATGGTATTTGATTTACAATGAAAATTACTTCTAAAGCTCTCTGCAGCTGGATTTGTATTGTTTGGTCAGTTGAAAGTTCAAAATGAGCTGTCAAGTGGTCTTCTCCACCATTTCGACTTATTTTTATTCGTTCCACTATTCAAAAGATGCCCTCAAGTGATATGAAGTAAAAAAAAAGCGACTTTCGTATCCAAGATCATAAATTCTTCCAAAGCACGGGATTTAAGACCCACAGAAAAAACTTAGCTATATTGAAGCATGACGAAAAAGTCTGTTTCTCTATAAATTGACTAGCTGATCCCATACGAACTCCGTTTCGCTTTCAACTTGGAATATGTCATGAACAATTTGTGTGAAAGTCAATTGCCAAGCCTTTTCCAGATGCACTTCCAAATGAATGTTATACAATAATTGCAAAAAATTATGGATGATCACTTTTTCTACCGTCTGCGAATAAATTTGAAATCAGGAATCAATTGACCTTGCCAAAAACTCCCGTATATGAATTTCCGTCTTTATGCGATATGCTTTACTCCCGTGTATACATTTCGATTCGCAACGCATTTATTGCCAAAAACTTAAACCCCTTTCAGTGGCCTATTAAGCTATCTTGGATATCTGTAATCGATTGCACTTCCCTAAAAACTCCCGTTTGCAAATTTTCAAAACAGTCCATTGCATAATAACGTCAATATTGCTAAAAACAGTGAAAAATTAATTAATATGGACGACCCCTTTCGTCAACCACTGGCAAAACATTTGATATCTGGAATTGATTGCCCGTCCCTGAAAACTACCGTGAATAAATTTTCATCCCAATTCGATGTATGATAATGATGGTATTGCAAAAATATTGCAAGGTTAATATGGACGATCCCTTTTGCCGGCTCATAACACAGAATTTAATATCTAAAATCGATTGCCCGTCCCTCAAAACTCCCGTGTACAAATTTTCATCTGGATCGGATGTATAATAACTACAATATTGCATTAACATTGAATAGTTAATATGGACGACCCCTTTGACCAACCCCTGACTTTAATTTGGATAGATGAAATCAATTATTTGTCCCTATGTGCAAATTTTCATCCCAATCCAATGTATAATAACGTCAATATCACTAAGATATTGAAAACTTAATAAGGATAACCCCTTTTGCCAGCCCTTTATACTAAATTTGATACCTAAAATTGATTGCACTTAACTCATAACTAACATGTACCAATTTTCATCTAAATACGATGAATAACAACGTCAATATCGCAAAAACAGCCAACAGTTAATATGGAAAACCCCTTTGGCTGACCCCTTACACAAAATTTGATATCTAGAATAAATTTCTTGTCCTTCAAAACACTCATGTACACATTTTCAACACAATCCGACGAAAAGTAACGTGGACGACCCCCTTCAGAAGGGGTCATCCGAAAATCTGAAAACATATTTCATCATTCCTGGTCCTAATGAACATCCATGCCGAATTTCAGACCTCAAGCTCTTAAGACGGCTGAAGCTATAGAAGGCATACAAACAAACAAACAAATAAACAAACAAACAAACCCACAGAAATTGCTTTTTATATATATACAGTGTCGGACAATAGAATAGGACGCTCTAATGCAAAATATTCAAATCACCTTTAAACTGCCAATTCAAATATAATAATATGCGACACCTAGCGGCAAGCACTTATTGTAGTATGTCAACTTTGTATACTGCACGTTTGTTGCAATCAAAGCAACCCGTTTGTTCTACTCGACCAGAAAGCTGTCAGAGGGTGAAAAAAGTCGCGTCATAAAATAAGACCAGCTCATCGGTTCGGCTGTTCCGACATTTTCAGCGCTCTAGATTTGAAGAAAAGGTGTTGTTTTCGGTGTTGTTTGTCCATTTTCGTGTCCTGGTAAGTATTTCCCATATCCCATCATGTAAATCAGGAAAACAAACAAAAAATAAAGATTTCCTTCCTCCTACTCTGTTTTCAGCGAAAAAGCGATGGTTCGGGCACAGCACTGCACGGAGGTCCAGCGAGCGATCATCCGGAATCTGTACAAGGCTGGCAAAAGCCAACGCGAGATTGCCGACTACTTAGGAAGGTCGAAAATTTTCGTTTTCAACGCGCTTCACTGCACCGGCAAACGGGAACTGCCGCCCCCGCAAAACGACGATTCGGCAATCAAGCGGGCCTCGCAAAAGGACCCTTTCAAAGCGTCCACGCAGATCAGAGACGAGCTAAACTTATCTGTAAGTTCCCGGACGGTTCAGCGACGGTTGGCGGAGAAGGGACTAGGAGGAAAAAGTCCCCGGAAGGTGCCGATGCTGACGCCGAAGCACTTGAAGGCGCGGCTGAAATATGCGAAGGACCACTTCGATTGGGTCGGTCCGGAAAAGGAGAAACTATGGAGAAATGTGCTGTGGTCGGATGAGACCAAAGTGAACCTCTTCGGCTCGGACGGATAGAGTTGGGTCCATCGCCCACTCGGCTATGCGTATATGCCCCAGTATACAAATAAAACATTCAAACATGGAGGAGGTAGATCATGGTGTGGGGGTGCTTTTCTTGGTACGGGGTGGGTCCCTTGTACTGGATCGACCGGATTAAGGACGAGCATCTCTGCGTCCAGATACTTCGGGAAGTAATTCTGCCACACGCCGAGTGGGAGATGCCCCTAAAGTGGCAGTTCCAGCAGGAAAACGACCCAAAACATACCGCTAAAACGGTTAAAAAGTGGTTCCAGGATAATAAGGTAGACGTTATGGACCCAAACAACCAGAAGTCGTATTTTATTTTACAGATTATATCGTGTAGAATGTTATTTAATCTCATCTTCGTATATCTGCACCTGCAATGTGTGGCCCAAGTATATTATTTATCGTATTTAAATGCATTGCATAATTATATTACGAAAATTCGTATATCTGCACCTACAATGTGCGGCCCATGCATATTCTTTATCGTATTTAAATGCATTACATGATTTTATTACGACAATACAATCCAAATCATGAATATGTGTGCTAATGTACCTATATGGCCTCCAAAATGATACGTATATACTGGTTTTGCTGCATTATATACGATATGTTTACACGTATATTTGCACGTATATTTGTGTTGCGAATTCGAAATACCCACCAAATGGTTGTCTGAGGAGTGGCCAGCACAGTCCCCTGATTTCAATCCCATAGAGAATCTATGGGAAATAGTTAAACGTAAGGTGTACACCGAAAAATCAAAAAACAAGCAGCAGCTGTGGGAGAGAATCCAGGCGGTGTGGTACGCTATCCCGGTGAGAACGTGCCAAAAGCTGATGGAGTCGATGCCGAACCGGGTGCGAGAAGTGATGCGTAATAAGGGTTATACCACCAAGTACTAACCCTGCAAATCGATCGCGGTATGAATTTCCTTTTTTTTAAATTTTTTTTACCGTGAATTCTAAAGCGGTCCTATTTTATGTCGCGTTATTTTGGTCAGTAAGTATGCTTAAAACGCATTATTAAATAAAGGACAATTGTTTTAACTACTGATGATTTTAATTTCTTCTAAGAATGGAATTTACAATTCGTAAATGGTTTGATGCACTTAAATGGAATTTTTTTTCTCAAAGTTTGACACTTTCTGTTTTGGATTGAGCTGTGGCCCTATTCTATTGTCCGACACTGTAGATGAGCTGCTTTCAGATGTTGCGCGCAATTGTTATTGGTATAATTGAGCCTGATGCACGATTGTACGAATGTGGTATTGAATTAACATCAAGTAAAAACACCAAAAGATCACAAATGGTTTATAATTTATTGTCTGAAAGTTTGGAAAAAATCGAAGAATTTTAGAATTTTCAACTTTCTGTAGATTCCTAGAAAGTGTTCAGTCAAGAAAGAAAAAAAAATAGTTCACAAAATGGGACTTGATATTTGCAACTCAAATTTTACAATGTAATAACACAAAACGATACGCGTGTGTGTTTCGATCTCATCGATCGCGTCTATTGAAAAGTTATCCCATTTGGAAAATGGCACTGAATGTTCCCGGAAAAAGGTCATTGTACTCACACAAAACTAAACTTGCCAGATTGCCCGGTTTCCTCCGAACTTGCTCGGATAATAATGAATTTAGTTAACAAATTAAGAAACGATCCGGCCCGGCCCGGGTGCCCAGATTTTGTGGAAAAATGCCCGGATTTTACCCAGATTTTGTCAGTTTAATTGCAAAAATAAGCAATAAAAATCTCAAATCTAGTAACTATATTTTTCTTTAGATAAAAAAAAATTGTTAAGATAAAATTAGTCAAAATAAACATGAATGATTTAATGGGAGCCTAATAACAATTCAAAATCTGCTGATGCATAAATATGATAAATGATAAGCATCTTGATATAAGATGTCTTTTCGCTCTCATCATCCAGGCAGTGTATGAGAGCCGAATTCATAAAACGATGTTGAGCAATCGCTAGTACAACTGACCTTTACAGGATCAAGGCAACAATCAAGTCAGTTGTGAGTAGTCTGGATTAAGACCTCAATAGGGTCCAGAACCGGGACTCCACAGGTAGGAGATGAATTAGCCCAAAAAGATTTGTATTGTCTTAAGACAGTCCTGAAAAAACGTGCAATCCGAAAGCAAAACAACTTTTGAAAATCATTACTCCATTTGGAATAAAAATCCACCTCTTTCTGGTATAAAAAAAGAGGAGGGTTAAATGACAAACGGAAAAATTGTGCCAAGCCTTTTTTTCAGATTTCATTTGTTACTCTCCAATCATCGTTTTACGGTTTTGTGTGATGTTCTCACACAGTAAACGAAAACTACCGAGTTCGGTAATTTTTTTACAGAACCTGTTCTGTAATTCGAAAATTTTCGGTAATTGATCGATCTGACGTCTTGTTTTTACCGAGTTCGGTAGATAGATTCTTTATTTACCGAGGCTCGTTTATTTTTATGTAAACAAAACGCTTTGTCGTAAATTTTCGGTGAAAAAAAACCGAAAACTGTAAATTAGTGTTGCTGTCAACACAAACGTCAAATTTCGAGAGCAGATTTTTTGCAGCTTTGAGCGCAACCGTCTCTTTTTGATAACCACGATGTGTTAGTGGCGTCCCGCTTGCGCTGCTAAAACGCCAATCGAATCCAATTCCGATAGCAATTTGTTTTATTTTTCTTTTGTCTAGAAAAACTAGCTTTCAAGTGTCCGGAAGTACTGGAGAAACTGGCTGTGGAATAGCTGGAGGTGGAGGTGACGAACCAGACTCAAACAGAGGTTTTCCGTCGTTTGTTTGAAAAACGAACAGATCCGGAACCCCCACATTCAGCAATGGTCATCCGAATCTGGATGGAATATCTGTAGGAAAGAGCACCCAAGATAGGTGAAGAAGCGATGTTTTTTTTATCAGCACAGTTGACTATGGAGAGTACATATTCCGATGTCTGATAGCCACGAGAACGGATCCGTATAATTATCGGTTTAAATTAATCGACAACAGAAAAAGAGTAGAAAAAGAAAATAATTGCTGCATTTAAAATTATAAATATTTAGCCAGCTGCTGGCGGAAACAAGAGGTTCAATATCATCAGCAGGAGCGATGGATATCAGGATGCTTTATATCAGGAAGATGACAAGTAAACAAAGTTTTTATTTAAAATTGCTCAATATTCTGTAATTTAATAAGTTTCTAACATTTTGATTCCAGCGCAACGACGTCAAGTGGTCTTGGTTGAACTTAATGCATTCGATGACTGGGTGCTCCAACAGGAAGGAGAGAACAATACGAGTGTGGAAATCGAACTGCATTCCACAGCAATACATCTGTAATTCAGCTACCACTCCGATAAATTTGTTGGCCAAAAAGAATTCAACTGTGGACATGGGTGTGTAAATCAAACAGTAGTAGCATCATAAAGGTAGCATCATCAGCAGCCCCACCAGAACAACAACCAGCAACAGCGGGAGATACGCAATTCCGGCTAGAACGATGACCAGAAATACACCTTCTACAAGAACCTGAACATGGACAGTACAGAATAATCCAAACCTTGGCTGGAACAATTATCGAAAAAAATAATACGGGAATGGTCAAAACCTTCGCGGTCTTTTTCGTGAACGGAGTGGCAACCATACGGAGAATCTTCTCAAGTTCAGCAGGCCAACAACAAATGCGAGGAGCTGCACTGTCGAAACTCAAGGTGGGCGAAGATAGGAAACCAGAACAGCTGACGAGCGAATCTATCAACAAGAAAAACCGATTAAGGTAATGAAATCGGTACCGACGATCACGAATCGGGAGACGAAAAAGTAGGTACTGGCTGCAGGAGGGCAAACTGAACTCCGGAAGGTTTGTGTCGGCTTGGCTATACGCGACGGGCTTCAAACTAGTTTGTTAAATTTAATTTGTATTTAACTTCGATTATCATTTTTCAGATACAACCGACGATACGGTTACTACAACCGTGGTCCGCACAACTATCGCAATCATAATCAATACCGCGGAGGTAACAACTACAATCGAGGAGGATGCCCGAACAACAACAACGGCAATCGTCAGAGCAACGGCTAACAGTTACACACAGGAAATTACCATTCCATTAACGTTAAGTTAACTGCTCAAAACTTTGACTAATTTAATCAGACGGTGTCCAGAACAACGGTAAGTCTCTTTGAAAAAAATCAATTGCCAAGTGACTTTTGTTTTTATTAGATTTTGTCAGTTGAATTTAGCTTGACTTCTAGTAAAACAAATTAAAAATATCTTATCTACTTGCAAGATTTTACAAATTTTATTATGGCTACAATCACATTGCCGGCGAAAAGGTATAAATGCAAATATAGTGAATTTTGAGTGAATAATGCTTAACGGTTCTTAATTTTTTGCTTTCAAAAAATGATGTTATTTTCCGATGGTAAAACTTATTCGTGAATTTTTAGTGTAATTAAAATAAGCTACTTTAAAAAATATATGGAATATGAATCATGGAAACCTAAGCGTCTTCACTTTTATCCATTTGACTCAGAGGATCTCAATTGTATTTATTTTTTCGACCATAAAAACGAAAAGCTAAACAAATATGACGTTACAGTTCATTATGATTGTTTTAATTTATTTATGCCCTTTTTATTTATTGCAGGGGCTTGTGATATAGCTCAGTTGGCCGATGTCCGCGAGTTCGAGCCCAAGAGTAAACATCGAACACAGTTGTACCGGATAAGTTTTTCAATAACGATCCGCCAACTGTTACGGAGATCTCACTTTTCATGGAACGGGGGCTCCCATACAAAGTCAATTGAAAATGGATCAGAAATAGAACAATTTTAATCAGATTTGATAATTCAAAAGGTAAAACGAAGTTTACCGGGTCAGCTAGTTCAGTTATAAAATTTCTTAGGTTTATTAGATCATGGTGAATATATGTTAAAATAATTTTCATTTTAATATATATATTCCTGTCATTGAAATTCGTATTTAAAATTCAAATAAAAGTATTCAGAATATCGATTTAGTAAAAAAAGATGTTTGTTTTTATTTTCAGATGTGGAATAAAATATTAATTCAGCAGTACATTTCAAAAACAAAAATTAGGTTGTGTCTTTTGAATAATAAAATTGTTATTTTTCAGGAATGGCGTAACGATGAAGGTTTTAACCGAAAAGTTTCAATTATACTACCTACGATGAACATTCTGATTCATTATTCATAATTTTCAGGTGAAACATTATTTAAATCCTTATAAATATTTAGTATTAATTTTTTTTTTTGGTTTTCAGCTAAATGTATAAACCATTGAAACTCAGAAATTGGCAAAAGCAATGCACCGAAACCAATTAACGATATCTGTCTGTGTGCTCAAATTTTCATCATTCATCATTCTTATTGTTGTAATCTAGAAATGTTCGTAATAAATCAGGGCTTGAACGGACTTATTTTAATTATCATCCGACTTGATTAGGTCGACAGTTAACCACCCTCTATTCACATCGATTGGTTAGTTTCTATATTAAGTTGCAAAATTACATCACTTTTAATTCTTGATGTTTCTTTTTTTCCATGAAGGTATTTTTTAGTGTCAAGTAGTAAGTTAGTGAAAATGTATTATTCATATATATATATATATATATATATATATTAACTTAGCTATAATGTAATAATTGAGTTGACGATTGTATTCAACAAATGTCAAATAAATGCAAGTGTCTTTTCATAATTATTACCACTAGTTCAGTTGTTTCAGATTAACCCACAATTATCTTCATTTTAGGTCTATAATTTCAAATTTGATATAATGCCGTTGCCGAAGGCGCTTCAGGCAAAAAAAGTTAACTTGACATATACTCTCTAAAAGTCAACTGTGCTCATAAGAATCGTCTTCTGGAAATGCTGGTAGTTATCGAAAACTGTGAATTTTCGGTTCTTTTTTTACCGAAAACGGTAAAATGTTCGATAATTTAAGCTTATGGCGCACAGCGTTTTACGCGAAATGATCTCGAAGGCCTCGAACCATCTCGCATAATACGCTGGGCATCATTAGCTTGAATTACCAAACGTTTTACCGTTTCCGGTAAAAGTAAACCAAAAATTTTACAGTTTTCGGTGAATTTTACCGGCATTTCGGCATTACAGATACTTCAGTAAAAATACATATTTTCGGTAAAAATAACTAGAGTTTCGGTAATGATTACAGATATTTCGGTAGAAACCACCGGTTATTCGGTAAATGTTACCGAACTTCTTCAAATTTTTTGGAAAGTCTCACCGGTATTTCGGTGAGTTTTACCGGAATTTCGGTAATTTTTATCGGTATTTCGGTTATAACTACAAGTATTTCTGTATTATCTACCGGCATTTCGGTAGTTATTACAAGTAGTTCGGCAAATTCTACCGATGGTTCGGTAAATATTACCGAACTTATCAAGTTTTTTGGTAAAAAAATTACGAAATTTCGGTAATATTTATAGATACTTTGGTATTAATTACAGGTATTTCGGTAATAATTTTATGTATTTCGGTAAACTTTACGGGTTCTTCGGTATATATTTCCGAGCGTTGATAGTTTTTTCGGATAAACATTACCGTCTTTCGGTAATAAATACAGGCAGTTCGGTGGCAATCTACCGATTGTTCGGTAATACAACGTTAACAACTGTCAAAATTTTGACAGATGAAAAGATTTGATTAGCCGAGTTTCGGTTATTTTTACAGAAATAGGTCCGTAATATTTGACAGCTGTCACTTCTGGGCCATGAAAAAATTACCGAACAGTTTAACGAACTCCACATGTTAGGATTTCGGTAAAAAAATTACCGAACTCGGTAATTTTCGTTTACTGTGCACATGGAATTTTCTGAAAAAGTTAAGTTTCAATTTTTAAATATATCGAGCAAGGCCGGGTGAATTAGCTAGACAAATAAATAAAATGATCATAAAGGGTGATACGTTCCAAATTTGGTCAAGGGAAAACGCGTGTAAATCGGTGAAATCGTTTATTTAAAAAATCAAATTAAATTTCTTTTTCAAGTTTAATTAGTATAAAATTCAGGAAAAATATTCAGTTAGGCTTCCGCTTTTCCAAATCCGAATTGCCGGGCCTTACGCTTAACCCCTGCCATCAGATTTTGTACAGCCACCTTGTCCACCTTCTTCGCCGCAGAAAGCCAGTTTGCCTTGAACTGCTGCTCGTCCTTAGCAGTTTTTTTGGTTTTCTTTAGGTTCCGCTTGACTTGACAATAGCCCAGTATTTCTCAATTGGGCAGAGCTCTGGCGTGTTGGGAGGGTTCTTGTACCACTCCATGGCCTTTTTACCGTAATGGCAAGATGCCAAATCCGGCCAAAACAGTACGGAACAACCGTGTTTCTTCAGGAAAAGCAGCAGACGTTTATTCAAACACTCTTTCACGTAAATTTCGTGGTTGACAGTCCCCGAAGCTATGAAAATACTGCTTTTCAAGCCACAGGTACAGATGGCTTGCCAAACCAGATATTTCTTCGCGAATTTTGACAATTTCATGTGCTTGAAAATTTCTGCTACCTCTCCCCTTCCTTTTGCCGTTTAAAACTCCTGTCCCGGAAGCTGCTTGTAGTCGGCTTTGACGTAGGTTTCGTCGTCCATTACCACGCAGTCAAACTTCGTCAGCATCGTCGTGTACAGCCTCCGGGATCGCGCTTTGGCCGTCGTATTTTGTTTATCATCGCGATTTGGAGTCACTACCTTTTTGTAAGTCGATAGTCTGGCTCGTTTTTTAGCTCGATGCACGGTTATAGACGATACACCCAGCATATTTGCGGCATCTCGGAGAGAGAGGTTAGGGTTTCGCTTGAAACTACCGGCAACTCTCTTTGTCGTCTCAGCGGCTTCCGGTTTTCGATTTCCCCTCGATCCAGACTTCCTGGCTGTCGACAAATGTTCCCCAAACATTTGAATTACATTTGTCACGGTTGATTTGGCAACTTTTAGCGATTTTGCCAGCTTTGCATGCGAGTAGCTCGGATTTTCGCGATGGGCGAGCAAAATTTTGATACGCTGCTCTTCTTCCTTGGACGGCATTTTGACAACTGAAGAGTGAATTCCAAATTCAAAATAGGAGCAACATTCTACACACACACACACCTCCAAAATGAGGGATGTTCAGGTTTTTAAATGCAAAATTGAAAGAAATACGTCAAGTTGATATTGACCAAATTTTGACCGTATCACCCTTTAATCACAAGCGATTTTTTGTTTTTGATACTATTAGGATATATGATGATGATCACATGGGAATACAATTCCCTTCATTCCGATAGACATCGACACTCGACCAGTATAATTTTCATACGCCAGGTTGTCTCCTGTAGTAGAATGGTAATACATGGGCCCCGGAGAGGCGCAAGATGTGGGTTCAAGTCCTACCGGGAGACTAGGCGAATTTTTTTCACATGTTTTCTACATTAATTTTCATCTTGTCTAGTCCCTGAAATTTCAACTTACAGTTGGATTCATTTCTCTACAAAAAAATGAAATGTTTGAGTCAAGACCCATCTCTGGGTCACAATTAAAAAAAAAAAACTATAAGGATATTTTCACGGTTTTCGCCGTACTTGCTCTTGAATTTCAATACAAAACAAATGCTTGAATAGATTTCTTATTTTTATTATGGTTGTTAGCATGAATTATTTGTTTTAATGTAAAACTCACATGAGTTTCGTTTTAAGTTTAAAATTTCTAGAGAACATCACATCACAAAATTCATGTACCATTTAAATGAATCAATTTTTGTGCTTAAAAGTGACATTATTTAAGCAGTCTACCACTAAGGAATGTATTTGAAAAACAAAAATCAACTCTTTGTTTTGTGAATAGAATGCATAGATATAAATTGATGAAAGTTTCAGCGCTGCTGCGTAATAATGTAATGGTTATACGTGCAAATTTTTCGTGCAGCTTCGAAAAAAAATATTCGACTTTAATTTTTCGGCACAAAGTTCACCATCTATAATGTATAGGTACTATTTACCACTTTTTTTCAAATCAAGTCTATTTTTGATAATGTCTTCTGTTTCCTGAAGCTTGACTCTCAAAATAACTCAAAACTTTTAATTTAATCTAATTTAAGACAAATTTAGCCGATTGTTCTCCTTCGACACAAAATCTACATATTTGATTTTTTATCACTCCACCACAGTTTTCACGTACCTAATAACAGGATTCTAGGTCCAACAAGGAACATAGAATCAACTTTGTTTTCCTTTTAATGCCGGGAAAATGATCGCATTTAGGGGCAGTCTTTTTTTGTATATTATTGAAATCCTGACTAATTTGCAGCTCCCATAGATTGTTAACTTCCTCAAGTACTAGACACGAAATTTTCCATTTTTCTTCTTATTTATCTCCAGAACATCCAGGCGAGACATTTCAACGAAAACTTTCGGACTGGAAATCTGAAAGAGTTCGATTCGCTGACAATTACAAAATTTTTGAAAATATCTCCCCGCTAGCGGTCGGTATTTTTCGTACGAATTGACTACCGTATTTTGTTAATTTTACCAGTGCAGTGGGCCGCATTTTTACCTTGTAGAAGTGGAGCAAGGCAGCTTTTTAAATCTGCTAGACGAACCAGTAAGAAAAAGTTTTGTTTATTTATCACATCCCGGAATGATAGTTTCCGATTGCGCTTCCTTTACTTAATGGAAATAAAAATCTTCACTTTTTTCGAATTTTAGTTCATTGTTAGATCCTCGATTTCTCTTTGAACGATTGTATTTTGGTCGAATAGTTAATTCCCAGCTGTTTTTGGGTCTCCTACTGGGACTTTCCAGGATTTTTCTCGATCGTACCCAGAAAATTTTGTCTATGAGCTTTAGTATAGGAGGCTATCTCAAAAACCACTTGACCGATTTTCACCAAATTTTACACACGTTCACATTGCATTACTAAATAGGTTCTCTGATTTTTTTCATTTTCCATTCATGC
This sequence comes from Uranotaenia lowii, assembly GCF_029784155.1. Taxonomy (NCBI): domain Eukaryota; kingdom Metazoa; phylum Arthropoda; class Insecta; order Diptera; family Culicidae; genus Uranotaenia; species Uranotaenia lowii. The sequence continues at coordinate 186,114,802 of NC_073692.1, read as the reverse complement.
ATTCAAAAGATATTACCAAATCAAAGTGTTGTATTTTTTTTCGAATACACTGCTTAGCATTTCCTTCTCAAAATGAGATCTTTTTGGCATTTTTTTTATTTTGCAGCAAAAATAGTTTGTTAAAATATTTAAAATAGTTATTTTCACCAGGTTCGGAAATAGGAAATCAACATAAGATAAATTGCGTGTCAAATTATAAAATGGAGCTTACAAAAATTTTAAAACTTGTAAAATATTATAACAAATGAAATATTTTTAAATTTGATTCAGTTTTGCATACAAATTAAAAAGCAATATCTTGAGCCATAAAGTTTGATGGATTGATTCCCTCAATCAAACCTGAATAAAATGAATTGATTCTCTAAAAAGTGTCACAAAACTTAAAATGTTATCTTACCCTGATACATTTAAGTAATAAGTTAAAACAATTATAAAGAACATTGAATTTGTAAGATTCTTCGCCAAGCCTCAATACACCTTTGTTTCTGGGTTGTTCCCGGAATTGAAATTAAAAATGTAGGAAATTATTTCTCTGTTTCGCGTTAGCACGAGAGCACATCATTGTGAGGCAAAAGCTATCACTTCAGTACACTCCTCTCACTCTGATGAACGCAAAGACAATGGTAATGTACTTGAATTTGCACTTCTATTTATCGTCAGATTAAACGGGCGGAAAACAACAGCGCAGCGGGGGAAAAACCGTTTCACTTCTGCCTGCTGCTGATATTAAATTTATAGAATAAAACAGAGCTCCAGAACCCATACCTGGGATGGAATCCTGGATGACGTGACGGAGAAAAGTATTTGATTGTGAAAACTTTGTTACCCATTTACGGAAGGAGGGCGGAGAAATCGCTACTTCTTGCTTCGTTTCTATTCTGCTGCTGCTACAAGTGTGCACTCCAAACCAACTCGAAACAATCCGTAACAACCGGAAATGGCTCGACGCCGAGGAGCAAACCAGGCAAACGCGAGGGGAGCTGCACGTTACACTTACCTACGAGGTACTTGTTGGGTGGAAATTAATTTAACATTCTGCTGTTTACACAGGTGGAAATTGAAATCCGCGGCATCACGTCTTGCAAGCTTCGTTTCTTGTATTGGCAGCCCTTTAAAAATGAACGAACGGCGCGGCGGAAGAATCCATTGACTGTGGACGGATAAATGGATGGATGCCTTTCGCCATCGAGGTGTGGCTCATGATTGGATCTAAGTTTGTTGTCTTGCTTGTAACAGAATAGCTT